>NC_046382.1:36169047-36450764 GCF_011125445.2 Fundulus heteroclitus
AAAGCAAGAAATGACAACACATAATGCATAATTGAAGAACAGTAGAACTCAATAGAGTGAGAAAATTAGATCCTGATATACTCCAGTAACCTAAGCCTATAGCAGTAAAACTATAAAGGTAGCTGAGAGTAACATGAGTCACTAGTTATAATTTTTGTCAAAAAGAAAAGTTTTAAGCCTAGTCTTAAAAGTAGACAGGGTGTCTGCCTCACGGACCAAAACTGGGAGTTGGTTCCACAGGAGAGGAGCCTGATAGCTAAAGGATCTGCCTCCCATTCTACTTTTAGAGACTCTAGGAACCACCAGCAGACCTGCAGTCTGAGAGTGAAGTGCTCTGTTAGGAACATACGGGGTAATCAGAGCTCTGATATATGATGGAGCTTGATTATGAAGGGCTTTATACGTTAGAAGAAGAATTTTAAATTCTATTCTTGATTTAACAGGAAGCCAATGAAGGGAAGCTAAAATTGGAGAAATATGATCCCTCTTGTTGATTTTCATCAGAACTCTTGCTGCAGCATTTTGGATCAGCTGAAGGCTTTGAACTGCATTTTGTGGAATTCCTGATAGTAAAGAATTACAATAGTCCAGCCTTGAAGTAACAAATGCATGGACCAGTTTTTCAGCATCACTCCTGGACAGAATGTTTCTAATTTTGGCGATATTCCGGAGGTGAAAAAAGGAAACTCTGGAAACCTGTTTAATATAGGATTTAAATGACATGTCTTGGTCAAAAATAACACCAAGATTTTTTACTTTATTATTTTTCTTTGAATTATCAAAGTTGCTCAGGTAAAGGTCTTAAAATGTGTAACTCATTATCGCCAAAGTCAGGTTGTGATCGCTCTCTTTGGTTCTTCGTTGGCTGTTGTCACGAGAGGTCGCAAATGAAGATAACAGCTAGTCTGACACTGGCCAAGACCAATGTGGACTTCGACCATATTAAATAAAAAAAATGAATCTCAAAAACCTGCGAGAGTGCTGTTTCATAACCTTTTTAATCATAACACCATTAGCATTGGGCAATTATTTACTCAGAAGCTGATAACGAACAAAAGAAATGAGGGCAACAGGCCGTGTGTCACCAGCAGTCTTCCTTTGTGAAGCACATACTGGGAATATAAACCATATAAAGCATTTTCTGCTCAGAGCAATCCCTTAAACCACTATATGATTTGACTTTTTATAATACTTTACTTTTATATCTGACCGTAAAAGCTTAACTTGGACAGTTTTGAGTATGTGTTTAATGCAGGGAGGTTACTCACGCCACAAAGCTCCCTAATTACCTGTAACTATTAACCCCTTTCTAAGTAATCATGTGCTCCGTTGGAAAAAAAACCTGTCAGTGCAAATGTGACAGAGGTTCAGTGTTTGATCTAAAGGGGTTTGTATAAACTGGCAAAATGTTTTTGAGGTTGGAGTTTTGCAATACTTTCAACCTCCAACTAATTAGGATTCACACTGAAAAAAATGCAAAGATGTTTTTCTACTGCAGGTGGAATCTTACGTGCTTATTACCTTTTACTAAGATTCATCCATTTTTTATAACCACTTCATCCATGCCAGTCACAGTGGAGCTGGTGCCTAACTCCAGCACCCTTTGGACATGAGGAGGGGTACATCTTGGACTGGTTGTGCGTTCATCACAGAGACACAGAGGACAAACAATCATGCTCACACACACTCACTACTGAAGGCAGCTCAGAGTTACCAGTTAGCCTAACAGGCATATTTCTGGACTGTGGAAAGAAGGAGAGAACCATACATGCACAAGGAGAACACTTCAAGCAGAAAGTTCCTGGCTGGGATTTAAACCCGGGCCCTGTTTGCTTCACAGCTCCACTGTGCATCCCTTTAAAAGAATGTCACCAAAAAGTCTTGAACTATCCAGTTAAAAACACACAGTAAACAAATATAAGTGGTTGAATGCCATTGTGGTATTCAGATTTTTGTATTTATTAAAAAATTTGATGTGCGGTATCCTTAGACATTCACTAAAGTGGTACCTAAAGTTTAATTGCTCCTAATCTAGAGTATAATAATAATGAAAAAAAACTTTTTTAGTGTAACAATGAAGAGGTTCATAGATTTCCCCTGAAGTATTTTTAATGAAAATCACACTCCATACAAAATAAAGAGCTTAAATCAGTGGTATGTTTGCGTTGTGCAGGAACTGGCGCTGTACAACGAGTTCACCATTAGCGACACCTTGACTTTCTTTGGACAAATCCATGGCCTGACATCAAAGGAAACCCGCGCTCGCATGGACTTCCTCATCGACTTCCTGCATCTACCTCAGAAACACAGCCTGGTCCGAAATCTCAGGTAAAACCACGCGGCACTTTACAGGTAGGCCTGCAGGTTGGTGAGGAGTTGAAAGATGCTACACTGTGGTTTATACCTGGCAGAGGCTGAAAGCAGTTTATCCTTAGATACAGGCAGTTTATGATGCATTGTAGACTTTGAACCCAGAAGGATCTGTATTGATGTACCCAGACAGACAGACGGACAGACAGACGGTCATTATCTGATCTCATGAGAGGCTGTAAAACAACAAAACTGAGAGTTTGATAAGGGCACAGGGGAAACTCAAATAACGCTGGCATTGGCCCTTTAATGACCATTGTGTTCACAGCAATGTTGACAGAACTGACTGAGAGGCTCAGTTAGACTGCCTATAACTATATTTTTTAGAAGCAACATTGGAGTGTCCCGTGTTTATTGTCTTTTTTTTCTCCAATTGAACAACCTGTCATGTTCTTGATTAGTTTTACCGGTGTTCTGATGCTGATTGCGTTTTCTTGTTCCTCATTACTTTGGCATAAGCATTAGCTCCAGTGTTTTTGGGACGAAACTACCAAGCTTTCATTCTGACGATATTAAACATCAGGAAATCACCAAAGATATCAAATCATATATTTTTTAATTATTTGGTGTTGTTCGTCTTGTTACTGTTAAATTCTTCCAGCCCATGTTTGTTGGTCTCCATGCTCCACAGCCTTTTGTGGTCACGATGTCTTGTCATGGTTCGCATGCACTGTTGCAGCCTTACATGGGAAACTCCATAATAGACGTTACTTCAGAGATATGTCTGGTATGCATAAACATGTTCCACACGGGGTCACCATAATAATGCCTGTGCATTTCATCATTTGTTATGCCATATTTTCTAGAATAGATCAAATCGGTTTTATCAGTTCTGATCTTCTAAATATAATGTATATAGTGGTTGTTTTTAGATTATGTCACATCTGAGCAAATTTGTTGTTTACCTTAGTCCTGCCAGGCAGGTTTGTCTTGACCGTTTTGTTCTGGAAGCTTCCAGCTCCCACCTTTCCGCCTCTCTCTGGACTGAGTGGCATGCATAGATTAACCAGTTACGAAACAAAACAGGAACATTGGAGAATAACTGTCCTTTTGAACAGATATTTTTTTTCTCATGTGTGTCACAGCGGGGGCCAGAGGCGACGGGTGTCTCTTGGAGCTGCTTTGTTGCAGAACCCTGAGCTGCTCATCTTGGATGAACCAACAGTCGGAGTGGACCCCGTGCTCAGAGCTAAGTATGTAACTTCTCTGTGAGTCACGCAGCAGCTCTGCAGACTGTTTTCTTACAGTCAGGTGTCATTGTAACTTTCCAGATGCCCTTACACAAACAAAATCCACTAAAGGAAGACTTTTTGTTTTGATACAGCTAAACTCCAGATGCTCCATAATCTGGCTACGTTTTAATCTGGGTATAATTCCTAAAGAACAAATAAAGATGAAATCAGATACTTACATATACTCTGTAAAAAAACACAGTATTTTTTCTCTCACAATCTGACATTGTGAGAGAGAGAAAACAAAGGTTTTCTGTTTTAGCTCATTTAGGATTACCCAAACAATTTCTACTTTATTTTCTATTATTTACTAAATGCTAAATGTGATGGACTGCGGGCCTATCAACGTTGCAAACCCCCCCCCCCCCCCTCACCCCATGACCACTGGAGATAGGCCCCAGCTTTGTCCATATCTAACTGCCTTCCTGGTGATGAGTGTTAAAATTAACAGGATGAATGGTCTGATGAGTCTTTTTCAGAATCATGAAGAATATCATCTCACTGTAAGAAACTTCAGATTAACTGAACAAGTTTAGGAAGTGTTTACATAAAAGCTGTAATATCCACTTTTTCAGTTGGAAAATGTTTATTTAGAACCATTTGACTTCATAATGGAATAACCAAAACCCCATTTAAAACCCTTTTATACCATAATAGTCAGGTTTTTTTTTGCTGACTGCTTAAGTGATCAAATTGATTTCATGACCATAGCTTGTTTCCAAGAGCATTTTCCAGTGCACAATGTTACCTATAGATACTGGAACATAGGTCAGTAAGAAGTTGTTTCAGTACGATGACTCTAAGTATCAATGCTACATTAAATTCACAGTATTATAGTGTTTATAATAAAAATTGTGTTGAAAATGTGTAGTAAGATCAAATAGGTTTTATTTGAAAGCCAAAAGCAACAACCATTCATGCTAAATGTAATAAATACTGATTATTTATAATTTGTTTATTGTTATTTCGATTTTTGGGTAAACCCGGTAATACTTTTACAATTCAAATAAAATAGCAACTCTACAGTAATCTAAATTATACAAAATAAAAAAAAAACCACACAATTAAAAAAAATTACCTTTTCAGGTTCTAAGAACTATATAAATGTAATAATATAATGTAAAGAAAGAACCTATGCACTGAAAACCAACTTATTAAAAGGCATTTCATTCAGCCTCATAAGGTCTGAACTCCATCTAGAAATTCAGGATTTAACTGCGATGTTTCATTGACCAAAGAAGGCAAATAAAATGGGTTTTTTTTCAAAGGCAGTCTCTGTTTATTATGGTGAAGATTTCACACTCTGAAGTCACAAAGGTGAACTTTGGGCTAAAAAGGACTATAAATGAACTGAAAACGGTTGGTCATTTCCCAAAAACCTGTCTAATATTTCACGGCAGTATATAAAATCTGTTTGAATTTTGCAATTTATGTGATTTGACAAATTATTTAGGGACATACACTAAAACAGTACATCCTCTTTTAAAAAGTTGCAGGTGCACCACTTTTAGAAATATGTCTGCTTGTAAGAAAAAGGAAAAAAATAACTTCTTTCAGCCCGCTGAATGGCAGTTTGCAGCAACAGGTGTGGGAGGGGCACCTCTGATTTGCTTTCTATACAGCTGAGAGAGAACTGAGCTAAACTCCAGCACTGTCTCTGTCATCTCATCAAAAGGATGTAAAAATTTTTGCCGATCTCCAGCACTCATTGGGTGAGAGGCGATGTACTCACTGGACAGATCCATCAAAAAAATGGATATATAGTCTATATAGTTACTATCCGTTTATCAGCATAATCTAAATACTTCTTAAATTATAATGTCTAAAACACCTTTTAAAGTCATTTTAAGCAGCTACTATACAGATTCACTTTTGGTTTACCACAGGATGCCTTCAATTCAAACAGTTAGATTACATTTTCCTTATCCTGATAGCCTTGGTCAACGCTAACTTTCTATTAACCTTGTAAGTAGAAACGGAGAGTTGATCACTACGACCTGGCAGCAAGCTTTCACATGCTATGGTCAACACAACTGGTTTGTTTTGTTCCTGAGGAAGGCGGACATTTTTGAAAGCATAATCCACACCCCTCAGGGTGTTGCTGCAGTGTGATTGCGTAATCACAAAGCCTGGCCAGCTCAGGCGGCTGGAAGCAAGGCGGCTGCTGGTGAAGCATGTGAGCTGCAAGGTTAGGAAAACTCCATTCATGCACAGGTCAGGTGTTATGTAACATGTTGTTTTTTTTTTATCCTTGGTTCTAGGATCTGGCAACATCTGGTGGAGATTGTGAAGACAGGGAAAGTCTCTGTCATCATTACTACGCACTATATAGAGGAGGCCAGGCAAGCCAATGTGGTAAGCACATAAACAGGGGCACACATACAATGCCCCATAATGAATGGGGAAGCACTAATAGGTTAGGCATTAAAGCAAACAATCAGACGGAGCAGCTATAGAAAAAAGCTCTTTCATCTTTACTTACTCTTCTCTTCAGAGAATAATGAGCCTCTAGATGAATTATAGTATTTATTAGCTTTGACAGCAGGGTCATGAGTTCAAATTCAGTGAGGGTACGATGAAATGAGGATGTACAAAGGCTCGCTTGTGTGCTCAACATCTTCAGCACTGGTTGGCAAATGTCTGCGGTGTAGATTGTTTCCATAACTAAAAACTGCCATTATGTTTCTCCTACATGTGTTAAAATATGCTGCAAAATAGCAGTGGCTTGTTCTTTTTTTAACTTTATTGACCCTTTCTTCAAATTAAAAATAAACAAATAAATCAAGCCATATATTTGTTATCCATTATAAAAAGGAGTGTATACCTACAAAGTATTTTTGCTGTTTACAGAATATAATACATATAGTGATGCTATTTTATGACGCTATTATAACTTTATACAGTTTAAGATTTTATTTGTTAGGCTTCCTTGATGTCTTCTCATCTGATCCATATATAAGAGAATTTGTCTGATTATCAGGTTGTGCGTGGGGCAGCAGCGACAGAAATTAGTACAAAAACATTTGGAAGAATCACAGCTATACCAGGAAACCATTTTGGTGTTTCAGATGGTGAGGGAGGGACCAACACAGGGAGTCAAAACCTACAAGAATTGATCAATAATCTGTTGACTACATTGTGGTAAAAAGTCCATGTGAAAGTGTAGTGTGTTTACTGAACAATTCAGATCAGTTTAATTCACTTTATTCATATAGTATCAGTTCACAACATATGTGGTCTCGTAGCACTTTACAAATTCAGTCGAACCATACAGAGAGGTTGGTTTAAACGTTTTCTATCGAAGGAAACCCAGCAGATTGCATCGAGTCATTGGAAAATGAATGCAGGAAAATTAATGCAAAATGGACATTGTATGTGTGGAGGGACTCTTAAATGAAAACACAGGCTCACATATGTGCCTCAAAAGTTTGCGCCGACTGGGCTTTGTAACACGTTTTTGTGCACATTGAATTAAAAAGAATCTTTTTGTTTGTATAGTTTCAGAACTACAATTTAAAAAGAAGAACTAAGAATCCTAACTTCTGCATGATAGGACATTAGGAAATTAAAAAAAGCCCCTTTCCTTCATGTTAATGCTGAGTGACTTTCTCAAAAAAAAAAAATCCATTATTTCTGCACAGTGCATTGTTTACAAGTAATCTTCTTTGTAAAATCCAAGAGGTTAATTTCAGGTGAATGTTTGCTGTGTACATTGGATTTTTCAACAGTCGAAAAACCATACGAGTAGTCAATTTGTGTACGGAAAAAGAGTCCGCAGGTTTGCCACGTTATTTCTGGCCTTGGCATATAGGCTAAGCTAGCTGTGGAGAAAGATTTAATTTTTCTTTTTCTTAAAGAACTTGTGGCATTTGTTCTTGCTTAAAAGTCCTTTCCTGTAAGCCAAGCAGTCAAACCAGATTTCAGTATTACAACTTTTTCTTGGTTTATATACTATTTATTTTTTTCCTTGCTTTGCTAAAAAATGTTGCTAACAGATAGCAGAAAGACAAACTGCTGGTTATCAGTGAAAAGCAAAATATTTTTTTCTAGATTATGATGCAGGCTCCTGTATAATCTCTTCTCTCCTTAGTTCGTTTTGAAAACTGATTTAAGCTTTAAGATTTAGTCAGAAAGAGTTTTTAGTTGCCATTTGGGCTAACAATAAATTACCTAACTGAATTAAAACCACTAAATTAGCCTGCAAGTCATGAAAAAGCCAGGCTCATATGGTTTGTCTCATTTCCAACTTGTAAAAATTTAAAATATATTACATTTTAAAATTAAAATATGTTAATGTTTCTGCTTTAGTATTGTGTGGCTAATTCCAAAAACTAATTCCAAACGCTAAAAAAAAGATGCAAAGTTGCAGTGTGCCTCACAGGAAAGTCCAAACAATGCAAAAGTGAAACCTTGAAAGGACCTTTTCTGTTTAACATTCCCAGAACCGTCGACCTTTAGAGCTGAAGGTTTGCTGAATTTCCCCACAGAGGGACAATAAAGGATATTTCTATATTTCTATGTAGTTTTCCTGGATGGGGACATAATGTGATAAATGACTGGACTTTGAAGGATTTTAGTAGATTTTTACATAACAAATATTTTTAATGCAGATATTTCTATATCTAATTTATTGAATAACGTGAGCACTCCCACAATCACTAAAAATACAGTAAAGTACTGTATATATTCATTATAGTCATCTAAACCCAGCAAGAAATTCTACATCGACAACTGCAACTACGACAGTGATCAATCTAAAAACTGATACAGCTGAAAAGTGAAATTAAGATTTTTTTTTACTTCTGTACACACTGGACAGATCCATCAAAAAATGGATATATAGTCTATATAGTTACTATCCATTTATCAGCATAATCTAAATACTTCTTAAATTATAATGTCTAAAAGACCTTTTGAAGTCATTTTAAGCAGCTACCGTACAGATGCACTTTTGCCACTTTTGGCTTACCACAGGATGACTTCAATTCAAACAGTTACTTATCAATATTAATATATGTATTAATATTATCAATGTTTGACTATAGATGGCTGATATAGCGCAATGCCTGCTTTTACCTTGTGCTTGTGAGGACGTTATTAACAGAATATTTCAACATTTGCAAAAATAATCAGATCAGATAATTTTAGAAGTGTCACTTCTGGTTTCCTGGGTAATATGTTGCAGCTGTTTCCACTGCAGAGGGAACTCACCTGCTTGTTTAACTTGCAGCAACATCAAAATGAATGGATGGGTGTCTTATTTCCTCAAGGGAACATGGGTGTTCCCCCTAAGTGACCATTGGGTTTTGGGTCACCCTCCTTGACCAGGATCCATTTTCTCTGATTACTTTGATCAGGGCGTAATATAGAGTTGGTCCAGGCATGTCCTACATTTTCAAATCAAGCTCATTGAGACATTTCGTTCTGACAATTATTTTACTCCCCCCCCCCCCCCCCCCCCCCCCCCCCCCCCCAGATTTGAGCTTTGATGGACACAATTCAGTCACGATTCATGACCTGTATCAAGTTACAAAGCACATTATGTAGGGTGATCTGGAAATCAGATCAATACTGTACATGTTTTATTCTTATATTTTTTTTAATATGTTTCATAAAATTACAAAAATGTCCTAATCAATAGTCTGGCACAGAATTCATTATCACACGATGGTCTTGCTATTGTTTAAGAAGGTTTTTCAGCTAGCTGAGTGCAAGTCAACTTCTTAACCTATATCTAAAATATCTAAAATAAGACCCACAGGATTTTATGTTTCTTGTCACTGAACCTAAAAACATAAAGAATAATAAAAGGCTGCAATAAAACTAGTCTGACCACTTGGAGGTGTCCACTTTCAGTACTAAATGATAGCTTGATCGGAGGCAGCAGCACAATGTTCTGTACAGAGGTAGAATGACGCAAATGCAGTCGCTAATTGACTTTTGTAAATCTTACACCTTGACAAAGGGAATGTTTGGTCATGTCATAAGAATCACAAAGATGTGTTGCTCCACTTATAGGGAATGAGAAGAAATAGGTTATTCAGGCTGTTACACTGTCATTTCACTTTGACATGACGTAGAAAACAGGATGTTAATTAGTAATTAGTAAACATGTTCCTCACAGAAATGTCTGCTTTGAAATCAATTTTATGCATTTCCTAAGTATTCCCAATGAAATTAGCTGTTATTTCCCTTGTATAGTGTGTATAATTATTTCCCTTGTATAGATTGTTTAGTAAAATCACGTAGTGTTTTAGAAATATTAGGAGACCCCCATATTGTTTTACACTTTGTGACATTACAGCCTATAGCTATTTATATTGGATGTGTTTGTGTGTCATAGCTCAACACTAAGTACCATCATAAATGTGAAGTTAAAGAAAAGGGATTTTAAACATATTTGCACCCCCACCCCACCAAGCAATTCTTAGCCTTTTGGTGTACTTGTACTTTTTGCCTATTATTTTTTTCTAGATTTCCCTAGCTGCATCCATCCTCCAGAGGAGGCATCCCACAGCATGGTGCTGCCCCCACCATGTTTTCCTGTGGATGATGTGTTCAGGGTTATGGGCAGTTTTAGTTTGTTACCATATACAGGAATTTACCTCAGTCATAAAGATCAGTTTTCGTCTTATTTGACCAGAACGCACTCTTCCACACTTTCCTGTGACCCATACATGGCTTGTCACAAAATGCAAACCGTAATTCTGATAGCTCTCTTTCAGCAATGGCTGCCTCCGTTCTAGAAATGCCAGGTCTGTTGACTGCACAGCTGATGTTTGTCCTGTCACTCTGAGCGTTCTGTAACTCCTTCAGAAAATACATTGTTTCTCTGATTAATAACTGCGTTAGCTGAGTGTCAGTTTAGATGAACAGACATTACCTTGTAGCTTTGCACTTTTTCTTCTCTGTCCAGTCATAGATTATTTATTTATTTATTGCTTTTTTTGTATTTCTTTTTTTTTTGGGGCTGTGCTAATAGTTAGAGCTGTTAATCATTTTCAGGAACTTGATAGATAAACTAGATGTCAGCTTCCTTTTGTCTCCGCATTGAGAGCTTCAGGGCCCAGTTGTATATTTCGCATATCCAGTGTGACGTTTTAATTTATACAATGACAAACTGTCTGTAACCATTTTTTTTTTTACAAGGCAAAAGCAGGTGTCAGGGATATTTTTAGTGAAATCAAGGCATCCTCCAATAGATTCTTTGATGTATTATTTTCTCATTTCATTTCAGGTTGGTCTGATGAGAAACGGCCATTTGCTGGCAGAAGGTCCTCCAGATGCTCTCATGAAGCAGCACAGTGCAACAGTGAGTCTCTAGGTCTTCAGCATGTTACTCCCTGGGGGAGGTGGGTGGGATTAGGGAGTTAGACACAAATCTGCGAACCAAGACAAACTGACTGAACTTGCTTTCTAATGACTGAAATGTAACTAGAAAGGGGGGAAACGAAGAGAACATAACCTCACTTTGCTCTTTGAATTGTTCTCATACAAACGGAGCAAATGTTCCAATTAAAAAGCATGCAGAGCAGCTTGTTTTGACCTTCATTACCGACTGTTTGCAGACCCTGGAGCATGCCTTCTTGCAGCTGTGTGAGTCGTCGGACCAGAACTCAACCCAGGAATCCAGTTTAGAGAGTGAACCCCTGGAGAAAAGTCAACCGTTCGCAAATGGCCGGGACGAGAGTCAGCCGATTCTCGCAGTTGGGCTGCCGCCTGTTGACGACATTCCTAAATGTACAGGTAAAGATGCTCTCAAAATATATTTCAGTTACATGTAAATGTTTTTTCCCCCCTGAATCTCCAAGGACAAACATTTCCCAAATACGGGGAAAAAATTCCAGGATTTTAAATGAGTTACTTTTATTTCTGATATAAATCACAAAATTTATTAGTGATAATACTGGCTTGGATTTTTCAAACCTCAATCTGCATGGTGAAAAATGCTTATCAGGCATATTTCCCACCATGTTAGTCTAAAATATCCATTAACTCTCTTTAGTCTAATTATGAACAGGGATGTTTTATAAATCTGTTGCAAGAAACTTAGAATTTGTTATAATAGTACTGCTGCCTCTTAGCCAGGTCATCTAAAGTTTAAGCTGGTTCTCAGTCGACTTACCTGATTAAATAAAGGTTAAATAAAAATAGAGGAAATACCATACGCTGTCACTTTATCATTGTTTTCAAAAGGCTGACAAAGCAACATGTTTTCACCAGCAGCTTCAGCTTGATCACTTTTGCACATTTTCCTCCCAATTTTTCCCATTTTGCTGAACTTTAGGCCAAAATTGAGACTTTAATAGCTGTCCCCTTGTAGCGTCCACTCGTTTTGTTCCATCTTTTAGTTTCATAAAATTAAAAGAATTAAGTTTTATCTTGCTCTCGTTTGTGCCTTCATCATTTTATGACCAGAGCCATTTCAGAGCGGCTTTACGGTCGCAGGCATTGTATTTCCCTGTTGAAATACAGTCTGTACGGAACTGTTTATCAAGAAGACTTTATCTAAACATTAGCGTATTCTGCAGCTAACCCATATGATGAATGCGGATAGAAAGTGGCATCATGTTTCTTCAGAATATTTTCTTCATGCCAAGTCACTGGTGTTACTTTCTATGGAAATATGTGTTGTTCTTTAACACTTAGGAGCAAATTTCTGTTATTTCGTGCTACTTGGATCAGTACCTACATTTATGAACGTGGCAGCTAAAAGAACAAAGAGTGGTCAGAAAAACTGTTACCTTGCAAAAGTATTCATTTTTCACATTTTTGGCTCATGACAGTCTCAACCTTGACTGTATCAAGTGACTGATCACTTTTTATGTGATAGACCAATGAAGAAGTAGCAGGAAAATGATACACGGTGGCAGTCGTATTATATCCCTTACAATGACACCCAACAATGAGGCACTTTCAGAAGTCACCCAATCAGTAAATAGCGTGAAGCATCACATTGGAGAGCTAGTGACGGAATATTTTGTGTGTTTTTGGTGTTCAGCGGACTGGAAGGCGCGGGCCAGACACATACTGCCAAAGGGGAGGAACATTGGAGCCCTGATCATCAAGACAATGGTGCGGATGAAGAGAATGCCAGGGTATGTTTTTCTTTCATTTACCTGCATGGTCTGGTCAATAAGAGCGGAGCGGGAGAAGCAGCGTGTTTGTTGACTGTGGCGATCTCCTGTGCGGTTGCAGCTCCTTGTGCTTCCAGTTCCTGCTGCCCGTCATCCAGATCTCGCTCATCTGTTTGTGTGTCGGCGGAGATCCGAAGGGCATCAAGGTTGCTGTGGTGAACAACGACACCGCCTCCCCAATCTCCTCATTTAGCCTGTCCCTGCTCTCCTTCCTGGATAACTCCAGTGTGATTCAGGTACCACTGGGGCTTCTCTGCTTGGGCTTCACGTTAGTTTGTGTCGTTGTGTGCGCCGATGATCAGTTTGTTGATTAACAAATCAAAACACGGGGAGGGGGGGGGGGTGTTAACAATACATGTTGACACTAACTCTCATATGTAAGCGTTGTTGATTTAGACTTTTTATGGGTAAATGCATTTGTAGATTGACACAATAAGGGGTTTGCAGCCGCCATGAAAACATGCCAAACATTGATTGGTGAAGGATGTGTGATGGTGTGGAGTGTCATCATCCTCATCGGAAAAACAAAACTTTTCATAATTGCAGTCAGCCTTAATGCAGAGTGATATCAAGAATATATCAGGCAACCAATCCCATATCCCCACTCTTATGGACCGTCCACCTCAAAGCGTCCGGAGAGTCAGAAAACCCCCTCCATCCTCTTCACGAGGATGGAGGGGCCTGCTGGCAGTCCTGACCTCAACCCATTGGATCGTCTTGGACCTGCTGTTTGTTTGTGCTGGAGTGACCACCACACCAATTTTTGTATGAACGTACTCCACATACTCAACCCAGAGATCCATTTTGGTTACAAGCCTGGCACATTTAGAGGGAAACAAACAGGCTTTCCAGGGTATTTTTACAGCAAATAAATAATCGATCAACCACACACAAGCGTCCTTACTGTTCGGGCTAAGTGTTTTTATCTTTAGTCCGTTGGTAGGCAGTAGTACTTTACTGAGTACGTAGAGTGATGGGACAGGAGTGGGTGGGTGTTTTGTTTTTAACGGCTCTTCTTAGCCAGCGGTGTTTCAGTTCCCTTCCCTCTCAGGTCAGAGACTAACACTTCCTGTCTTCCACGAAAGCTTATTTCCCTTTGAGGAAGAACCACAACCTTTGAGCACACTGTAATGCAACCATAGCATACAGTGTACAAACTGACGTTTTTAACCAGCGGTTGTAAACAAATGTTCAGTCTGATTTTCTAAACCCTGACAAACTTTCCTACCTTCATAATAGAAAAGGAAAGGCCATGAATGAGCTTCTTTTATTCTTTTGTATCTGTAGGTTTCTGTGCCCCACAACGAGGCCTTTGAAGGGGTCTATAATGGAGAGTACTGGGGTGTCATCGGCTTTGGAGAGAACTTCACCAGTTACTTGACTAAACGGTGAGAAAAAAACAAACAGATGATGTCTCATGACCTTTAAATATTCAAGGTTTTGCCTACATGATGTGAATCGTGCTGAAGGTATCAAATCTCAAAAGAAAAACAAATGCAGCTATGATACAACAAACACATGAAACTGTTGTGGTATACGTAGTTTTTTTTATATATATCGCATTTTACTAAAATCTGTGTGAAATAGACCAAATATATACTACAATCAGAGAATATACAGAATCGTCAATTCAGGTTTAAACTCTTTAAAATGAGTACTACAGCAGTGAGTCAGCCCAGCTCTGGCCTGGGAACAACATGTCTGATTAAAAAAAATTCTACCAATTTGTTGAATGCTTCCAAATTGAAAACCTTGATATTTTTGGGTTTTTAAATGCATCTTCAAAAAAAGCATGCTCTTACTGGAGGTTTTAGTGAATGAAAACTAAAGGTCGGGGTCAAATGCTTTGATGCCTTAATGGGCTAATCTTCTAAAACCTGCATTTGTCATTGGACTCAAAAGCACATCGTCTATAAAAGAGCCTGCAGCACATTTTTTAATGGCCATTATTTGTTACATGAAGTGCATTTCCACCAATCAGGTTCTCACTAGCTAATTGGCAAGTTCTATTATTCTTTGAGGTTCGACCTGAGATTCAGGAATTTGGGACTATTCTTTCCAAGGTCTATAACACATCCTAACTCTTTTGTGTAAAGTCATCTTAAACCGCACATTTAGGCACCGTTCACACAACAACTTTTTTGTTGTTGAAATCTGATCAGTTTTGTTACGTTACTACCGTTCATCTGCACCGCAGAGCACATATTTTCTCTGAAAACAACACAATTTGAAAAACATTTTTGAGTGTAATGCTTTAAAAAACATGGCGGTCTCCCTTGTCATGCCCGGTATGCATCATTTTAAGTAAGGAGTGTGTTGCACCTGATGTTGTAAAAAAAAAAAAAAAACATACCGCCCACTAGTGGCATGGCAGGAACATTTAAATTTTTTAAAATTTTTACTGCTGTCGTGTGCACAGAAATGGTATTTAAAACATAACGTCTATATCTTAACAACAACAGAACAGCAATCCCAAATACATTTTTTCCCTTTCTTCATTTTGTGGCACTAGTGGTCTTCATTTGATTGTAGGCTGACAGGAAATGGGGTTCAAAGAGGGAGAAGAAATGCGGCAAAGGTCACGGCCTGGGACTCAAACGGGACAGGCGTGGATAAAATAGCTACAGTAATACATTTATTTCCACTACAATAGTGTGTTATAACTAAGCGAACCTCAGCCCCTGCTGCAACTTCAAGACAGTAGTTATCCTTAATAAAATTAATCTTTAAAGGAAGATTTTTTTTCTCCTGTTTGACTGGCATCGTTGATAGGTCCCAACATTTTACCTTTCCTGTAAGTTGGAGTCCGCTGTGTTTGCTCTTTTCCCCACAACTCAAGACAAGCAGCAGCAGTAAAGAGAGGAGTTGTGTAGTGTTTGTAACTGTAACCCACCAATCACTAAGCAGCTCTCACATTTCGCTGCACGGCTGTTGTTACATGTCAGATACACATCTAGAGCTCCAGTATGCCGGGGTCTTCTCCATACTGCTGCAGGAAGACACATACAGTACCCTGCAGAGGTAGCCAAACCTCTTGACCTTCTCCACTTTTTGTCACATTATGATGCATCAAAACCCATTTTTATTGATGACTTATTTGATAGACAACCAAAAAATGTTGCGTACTTGGGAAGAGGAAGCTTGTTTTGCCTTGTTGTTTAACAGAAAAATTGTGGTGTTCATGTGTATTCTGCTGCATTCACTCTGATAGCATATAGCAATATATGGTTCAAACGGTGGAAGAGGTGAATACCAATGTATGCAGCACTTTAAATTTTTATTTCTAAAAAACACTTTAAAAGCCTAAAACATTAATAATATTCTTCCATTATGTCAATTAATATCAATTAATTGACATAATATGGTTGTGATGTGGAAGAATGTGATAAGTCTCAAGGGATGGGACTACTTTTTCCTGTCAATGTGTGATCAGGTTCAGTCACTTAGTCACAAAGTTTCCTCCATTAAGTAGCAGCTGCTTAGCAGACTCCAGCTTCAGGACCTCATTTATTATTGACCCGATTCCAAATGCTCCTGACCCCGTCAATAATTTAGATCTAAATGATCCACAAATGAGTCCAAAATTAGAAACACCCAAGTTCCCTGTAGGTGGAACCGAGGCTCAGAAATGAGTTGTAGAGTGTGTGGAGGGCACATGTAAGCACAGTTACCAGAAAAATGAGCACTTTGCTGTTCGAAGCCAAAGTTTCTACGCAATCTATCGTTTAGTTGCTCTTATCAAGTGCTGCTTTCCCCTCTCATGTCTCAGAACAAAGCTTCACATCCCTTTTTTCTTCTCTTCCTCTTTTTTTTTTGTCACCATGAGGGTTTGTGTTGCTTTTTTAAACAGTAGACATATTGTACTGTTTTTGTGCACCTTTAGCACAGTTTTCGTTACAGAATACCGTGTCGTGTGCGTAAAACGGGCGTTCAGTCATCTTTAAACACCGTACCAGTTCAGACCGGCTCTGTTGCGCACGCCGGGGTGTCAGACAAAAAGCTGCACAGCTGAGACGAGCTCATCAGCATGAAAAAAATGTTCACACACACACACACACACACACACACACACACACACACACGCACACACACAGATCCACGCTTAGACCAGAAAACCACGTCACAGATCTAGTTGTGAAACTTCTTTCCCTTCCTCCTGTTTGAACCCTTCAGATCTCTGACCTCCTATATGTGCAGTAGAGCGAAATGATCATATTAAATAAAAGGGTTTAGGCATTAAAGGGCTCAAGTTATGCTTTACAGTGTCTATTATGGGGTGCTAAAATACAGTGTATTGTGTTTTTATGATCGGGTTTTGTGTATTTTATCATCGAGAGTACTATGTTTTGATGCATCAGAGCTTTGTTTAAGCTAAAAATATCATGCAGTGAGAAAAACGGGGGAGTGGTAAGACATCTGCACAGATATATTTTTAGCTGAAAATATATTTTTATTTCAGTCCACATTCAGTGCCAGCTGTGGGAGAAGCATTCTGTTGCTCTAATATGTTACATAGGAATAAGAGTGCTTCCTATTTATCCCGCCGGCGTTAACCGTTGCAGGTTCTGGCACAGTTTCTTTCTAACAGAGTCTGATCATCTCAGTTTTTGTGTGTTTTAGTCCCTCAGAGCTGCTGTCATGTGAGCATGAGTCAGTCCTCAGTTTTTGTTTTCTGTGGGAATGACGCAGTCACAGGTCGACATACTGGTCCTTCCTGTCCCGAAAAACCCTTGGGCAGGTCTCAGTTTAGGGGTCAGCCAATCAGGCGCCTGCTTTCCTCTCTGCCATGTGGCGTACATGTGAACAAACTGCTAGAGGAAAACAAGCCAGAGGATGTCGCTCTCCTCTGGCTTTGAGAAAATGATCTAAAGTGGACGAGCCAGGGTCACAAACAGATGTGGAAACGATTACCTTGTTTCCGTTGTACTAAACCTAGGCCCGGTGGAGAAGAGGGAAAACTCACAATTACTGTCATTAATATACAAACAGAAAGGGTGTGTCATCATTGTTTTGTGCAATCAGGCTAAAATAAAATGCTTCTGGTCTTTAATAGGTATGAAATACACCTCAGATAGTGCTGTGCAACAGTCTTAAGGTAACTTGAGTGGTTTTAGACACATATTTCCAATACCTTACCATCTTTACAGTAGTTGTTGCTGTTAGTTATGTCTGACCTATGAATTATTTAGGCATAAGAAGACTCCTAAACTCAAGGGATGAGCCAGTGACGGGAGTACACACAGCAGAAAATGTAGCACTGGACTTCAACCTACTTGGATCTTGGCATTTTGTCACCGGGAGCCTGTCCATATGCACAATTTGCTAAGTGACATCTACATAAAATACGGCGTAAAAAATATCTATGTTGAGTCTGACTCAAGGGAACGATCAGATTTCCTTCGGTTAAAAAAGGCGGGAGCAAAAACATAAGTGTGGTCCCCAGCAGCCGCTACGCTTGCGTCGCTGTTCGGGCGCCAACGATCGGTGACAACGCGAGTGAATGAGCGAACGGTTTCAGTACAGTGTAAGGGAGCTGCTGACAACGACAGCGTGGCATGTAGATGGATAATTGCATCCCGTGTCAGGTCTTTGTTCGGCCGCTGTTTCTCACTTTCATTTTGGTTCGCTTCGTTTCCACGCTGCAGCTGTGAAAGTGGGCCGCACCGTCCTGGTGAAGTCACCCAGTTACAGCAGCAGCTTTTGATACCTGCAACATCAAAAGAGTCAGCCCACTGTGCACATTTACTAATAAAAAAACACTCCTGTCTTTACTCCCAGTTTCAATTATGCATATCTCAAATTCTACATTAGGAAAGCAGAATTACAAAAAAAAAAGCAGGATCTGAAAACCAAATACAAAAAAAGCGCAACATGTGTTTGAAAAAGAAGTAGGATGAAGGCGAAGCAAATCTTATTTGTTACCTATCCTTGCATTGCGGGATTAATAGCATAAAAACAAAATTGTTGAATTTAATAAATGTGTTTACGTTAAAGTAAAAATAATGTAATGACACTGCATTAAAGCTTTCTATCTCATAAGCTGTTAACAACTGACTCTTCTTCCTAATTTTATCCATCATGTGTCTGTTTGACGCTTTGGCTTCCAGTTTTAGTGACTGGCGTCGACGCTGAGACGGTTCTGACTCTGTCCCTGCTTTTATAGGATTCTGCAGCGGCAGGTTTCCAAGGAGGTGATTGATGGCGGATCAGTGCACGTCTGGCTGGACCTGACCAGTGAGATCCAAACTTGTTTTCTGTTCTTTCTGCTACATTTGTGTGTGCTGAATGAGTTTCTTTCATGTCCTACACATTGTGATTTCCACTAAAAATACATTACACTTAAACGTTGGAACTGTGCTCTACCTAATAAAATGATTAAAAATGTTGCATTGATTCTCTGTGTTTTGCTTTTTAACAGATCGACAGATCGGCCTCATGCTACAGAAGCAGCTGCACCAGGCTTTCCAGGTACCTCGCGATACAAGACATGATTAAAAACTGGGAAACTTTCCTAGAATGAGCATTTTTGCGCTAACACACCCTGTTCACAACAGTTTGTATTCTTGTTCTCACAGTTTTAGTTTTTTCCACTATAATAAGGTCATCCACAACCTCGCTCCCCCTACCTTTCCGACCTCCTTCACGTCTCTGCTCCCTCCTGCACCCTCAGATCCTCCCCTTCTATTCTCTTCACTGTTCCTCCTTCCCGCCTCAGCACCATGGGGAGCAGAGCTTTCTCCCGCTCTGCTCCCAAACTCTGGAGCTCTCTCCTTCTGGACATTGGCAATACTAAACTAAAAAAAAAATCCTCAAAGAATGCCTGCTCGCTGTAATTACCTGTCGCCTGAAACCTTTTAATGTTGGTTGTTTTTATCATGGTCTGTTGTTGATATGCTGTTCGATTTGTACAGTATCCTAGAGTGGTGCTTTCAAATGAAATGTATTATTATCATTATTAACTTGCTAATTTTCCTGTTTTTTGATTAAATAATTGTTATGATTTCATTGGAGCCATATTACAGCAATAGATTTTCTTTATTGCACCATTAAATCAGCTCTGTTTTCCTTCTGCAGGCATTTGTGGATTATAAAATGGGTGGTTTGGCATACCTGGCTGCTCTACCAATAAAAGTAAGACACTTCAATGAAAATTTCAAATCTTGCAAAAGCACACAACAATCATTATCATTGCCAGTATGAGATGGTTTTGCTACATGCAGCATAAAGTAAAACAAAGCCCTTTATGGTCATTTCCACAGTTTGAAGAGCCGATCTATGGAAGTCTGAACATGGATTTCACTACTTATGTGACCCCAGGAGCTGTCCTCAGGTCAGTATGGATGGGACTCCTCCAGCTTTATGTTGTTTGCTCCATCAGCTTATTTATGGCAAACTGTTTGGTTTGTGGCAGAGTTTATTTATTTATAATGTAAGGCTAAAGTTTATTTTAGTAAAACCCTGATTTTAATGTTGTTCTTCCTTGCAGCATCTCCTTCTATTTGGCCGTGGGTCTGACGGCGCTCTCCTTTGTCCTGGAGAGGAAGGAGGGACTCCTGGACAGGTGCTGGGTCGCAGGTGAGAAACCAAAGTTTGCTTCGCCCTAAAAGCTGCACAAAAGTTGTCTCAGTTCCAGTTCTTCACTTGTTTTAGGAGTCTTTATTGCCTTCAAACTGTGAAGACTCAGAAAACCACACTCAGCCCCAGATTTTCACCATTTGGACAACTATTTGGACACTTGGGACACAGGACAGGGTTTTGGAAAACGTCTATAAAGAAGGATTATATTTTCACACAGCTTAGAGAAGTGTCAGTTTATCAGTGCAGATATGTGTAAATAGCAGGCAAAATTCAAACAAATTAAAATAATCTTATTTTGAACAAGCCTTGGGAGAAAAATTATTTGATTGTTTGATTTGTCTGTAAATATCATATTTATAAAAAATTAAACTTTATATGAATAGGACATTTCATACAATATGTGAATATGATTTATATCCCCAATAACTAAGACATAAATAAGAGCAATGCTCTGGAGATAACAGGGTTTATGTATAAGGCAATGCTTAAAAGAATGACAGAAAAGCTAAGTTAGGAAAATGTAAGACAAAAAAAGAAATTACATTAAAATATCTCTAAAAACAAAAAAAACTAGAGAAATAATTTAGAAATGATAAATCAATTAACAAATAAACAAATACATAAAGGAAATAAAGTATAAACACACATAATACTTTTTTAAAAAGTGCAAAACTTTAGATCAGTTTGGGCTGGAGATTAAAAAGCTTGTTCTGCAGACGTATTCAAATCTTTTTGGCCTAACATAAAAGTGTGGCTGACATGAGTTATTGATGAAAATCCACGCAGGTGTAATTTGAGAGGTGGCCAGTAGAGGGAGCAACACGAGCACAGCTGACTGAATGAAACTATGAGTTATTCACTGTTAAGTCTTCAAGTGTATTATATCCCTTTTTCCCCTACTTAATTAAAGCATAATTGGAATCGGATTAATCAGAATTTAATAAATCTTCTTTTTCTTCTTGTTTGAACAGCATGTGGTGAATTTTATATGGTTTCTTTTATTTATTCATTAACTAATTCTAAAATTTCTTCGGGTTCGAAGTGTTCACACTCAAAATAGTACAACTTGCAAAATTCACACATTTTATTAAGCCTTTTCCTGCTAAAAATGTAGATAAAGGTAAAGTAAAGTGGAATTGTAGTAAAGATAATACAGAGGAGATTATTTCAGGGTTGAATTTTTGCCTAAAACCCCTCTTTATGTTTTTGTTTTTATTTGACTAAGAAAGAAAAGTGGTGCATTTCCTGATTTGTATAAAACTCGTCTGGAAAATGAATATTTAGTCTCACAGGCAAGTTGCTATTCGCTGTTGTTCTCGTTTTTTTTTTTTTTTTTTGTTTATTTATTTTTTAAAACATAAAAACACATTTTAAAAGAGACTAAATCTAGTCGCATCAGAACCATTGCTGCTGAGTTACATTAAATGTCTCATTTCAAAAATGTTTTCAGCAGCAGATTCATACAAGCCCTGTCCTTTTCTCCTGTCCACCAGGTGTAAGCTCTATGGAGACGATGCTGGCTCACCTCTTCTCCCAGCTTTTTGTCATCAGTGTTCAGATCATCCTCATGCTGCTCTTCATCCTGCTCGTCTTCAAGGTTGGCTAAAAAAAAAAAAAAACACTCAGACATGCTGTCTTCAGATGAAGTTTATTCAAGCTTTGGAATAATCTTCTGCAGGCAAACTAATCCAGAAATCCAGAGAGGTTACAATGAAATACGACCTTAAGTAATAACCTGGTTATACCGGTTGAATGTTTTTTAATGGATCTATTTGAAAAATGGATAACGCTTCACCAGCAAAAAGATGCTTTGCCTAAGTGGGATTTTTGTGACACATCAGAACTGGAAGGAAAGGGTTCATGGTTTTATTTTTATTTATTTGTTTTACCAATAACAATTTTTAAAACAATCCTTAACATATGCCTCAAAATCTTCACCATGGTAAGCCTGGAGGAGCTGCAGAGATCCACAGCTCAGGTGGGAGAATATCACTCATGGCAAGAAGAAAGCCGTGGTTGTACGATCGCCGTAAGACATCCTGCTTGCACTTTGCCAGCAGCCATTTAGGGGCGTGGTAAACAGGTTGAGGAACATGCTATGGTCAGATGAGAACACAATTAAACCTGTGGGGCTGAAAACTAACACACTCTGGACATTTCCATCCCACAGTGAAACATTCCAATGGTGAAACATGGCGGAGGCTTCATTATGCTGTGGCTTTCAAGAATGGAGGGCGGAGCTGTTCAGGGTTAATGGAAAGATTGCTGGAGCTAAATTACAGGCCATGAAAGGCTGTTAAAGGCTGCAAAAGACTGGGACGGAGGTCCAGCAGGACATCGACTCTACACCTTAGAACGAACCGTTTAGATCCAGCGCATATTCATGCGTAAGAATGACCCGAAGTCCAAATCTGGAGCAAAACTTAGAGCGGTTGTTCACAGACCGACTGAGCTTGAGCTGTTTTGCAAAGCAGAGCGAGCTCCAGATGCACAAGTCTGTTATGGCGACCAAAGTCACCGCTGACACGGCCTGGGTTTGACATGCGGGAAGCGTTTCTCACACGTTGAAGGTTAATATTTCACCAGCCTGGCAGCTCTTTTCCTCGGCTCATTTGCATTTTTACTGCATCAACAAAAATCTGACTTTACCTGCAGCGACTAAGAGATTGCGTTAAGAAGAATTCACCGTGGCCTGCAAGCAGCTGTTCACTATCCGCTGTCTGTCGTACATTTGTTTTCCATTTCTAGAAGAAATCAACTTTTCGCCTGGGGCTTCAGCAGAGTCTGAAGTTAATCAGGGTCAGGTCGGGCGTGAGAACAACACACCATCAGAACGAGAGTCCAGTATTGATTGTCTGTACATACAGTATCTTTACAGAAACAATAGAGAGAAAGACGCTTTCAGACAGCAGGGGACAGTCTGAAGGCGGCTGGAGGGTTTCTCTTTTCATTTAATTGCAAAACTACATCTCAATGTGTTCAAAATGGCAAAAGTTGCAAAAAGCTCAAACCCTTGAACACATGTCCTGAATAAGCGGATCGTTTCTACCTCAACCCTGAATAAGCGGATCGTTTCTACCTCAACAGTCGGTCATTGTGTGTGCATGCGTGCCCAGGACGGCGTTAATTAAGTTGCTGGAGTCCAGAGAGGCCGCGGCTTCATAGATCATTTCCTGCGTCGCCCGTATCCAAGGATCGCTGCAGGATTGCCACCACAACAGCCTGCGATTGCTGTGGCAACCGTGTGGTCATGTGGCCTCAGGGTGCGGGTCTATTTTTGCACGTTGTCAGGGGAGACGGATAGTGCGAGCTCCGAGGAGCAACACAAACATTCCCATCAACTTTGGAGAGTTTATCACCTCCAGCTGAGTCTGTATGAATTATACTTTTCATTCGTTGCCTCTATTTATTTATTTATTTGCCGTATCTGTCAGAATGTCGTTGTTGACATTCGAGAGCGTTTGGATCTCTGCAGATTATAATTCTTTTCGATTGCCATGTTCTTGTTTTCTGACAAAACGCGCTCCTTAAACTCATCCATGAAACAGCTCATGGGAACATTTCCTAAATGTTTTGTGGTTTTCCATCAGTAAGCATTTAACAAATCTGAAAACATCTTGATTCCACTAATATTTCCTCCATATGAAACTGAGATTGTAACTCTTTTAATGATAGGGAAATACTTGTAGTTGTTTAAGGGAATATTGCGAGTTAAATGCCCTGAAAGTCAGTCATTTTTATGTCGTGCATCCTCCTGGCCTGGAAATGGGTTCAGGTTATGTTTCAGGGTTAACATGCAGTCTTGAAAAGACTGGAAAAGTATGCAGTTTGCTTTTATTCTTTTCCAGATCTAAATAAGAATGAAAACAAGCTGAGTTTGTAAAAGTGTTTGATTTTTCTGACTGCTTTACTTGTTCCGTTTCTTTAAGCACCAAACTCGACTAATGCTTAAGAAATTCACTGGTTTTTTACTTTGACTTTTCAGTCTGACATCCTGTGTCTTAGATTTGGCACGACTTGACTTTAACATTTTACACATCCGTGTTTTCTTTCTTAACTTCCCGGCTAAGTGCATATCGAGAAATCAGAAATTGTTGCGGTTAGCTCAGCCTAGGCCTGTAAAACATGTTGCATTTCTGTTTTGTGTGTGTGTGTGTAGCTTCAGGGCGATCTGAGGTCATTCCTTTTTCTTTCTGCAAACAGATCATAAAGTAATATGATAATTTAGTGTCGTAAAAAGCTACTTTTGCACGGCTGCCTAGCTCGGTTTGCCTTTCCTTGTGGTGAGCGGGAGCATTAGGGCAGCCGTTTAGTAATGAAACACCGCCGCTTTTACCACAACAAAAAGGTGCAATAATGTGAAAGTGATGCGTTTGGTGTTTATGGGTCATTCTTTAAAGGGCTGATCTGCAGCAGAAGCCATCTGGTGGCTGTAAACACAGCAGCAGCTGCTCCACCTCACCGTGGTGGTGGCAGAAAGACTGAGGCTGACTGCTGCTTTGGACCCCATGTGTGCTTGGATCAGATATAACAGAATGCAATGCTCAAACAAACAAAAAATGTAGAAATCATGCATTACCCTCCCTCACTGTACTTCATTCTTCCCTCTCTGCACAGATGCCGAACGAAGGCTCCCTGTTTCTAGTCATATGTCTGATCGTGCTGCAGGGCGTCACAGGCATCTCCTTCGGCCTTGTCATCTCGGCGGGGATTGACGACGAGCAGAGCGCCAATCAAGCCGCCCTGGGCATCTTCTACCCTAACCTCATCCTGAGCGGTGAGCAGAGATTCATGAAAAGTCTGCCACAGAACCGCTTCACGCGGGTCCCGCGTGAGAGCAGACCCGCGGAGCGCAGCGGGTGACCGATGGCTTATTTAACCAGGAACGCTGATGGAAGATGGCTGTGAGCTGGGTGTCAGCCTGCGTGTGGGGGAAGCTGGGGCTCGGACCTTAAGGTGGCTGACGGAGTCATGAGAAATAGCTGACGTTTTAAGAGTTTGATGGTGAAGGTTGCGTTTACGGGGAATGCTAATCCGCAAAAGCTTGGTGCCTGCATCCAAACGAAAGAGCAGCTGTCCGATATTTAATATAAGAATAATAACAGAAGCACAATCTTTCAGCATAAATGCCAAATACTATTCAAAATTCGTCAAAGACAACTATTCAGTGAAACCATATGAAAACCAGTTTTAAAATTTAAATAAAAAAACTACTTTGTTTAAAACTTTTACTGCACTTTTTCTAAACCTAACTTGTATTGTAAAAACTGCAAGGATGAGATGATTTGCAGCGTTTTTCCTTACTTCTATACTAAGCTTGTATGTTCTGCTCCCACAGAGCCAAATTTTAATTACTTCAATATCTGATTTATTATCTTTGGAAACCATCTTAATCGGTACTATTTTTGACTTTCTGACAGTCTTGCAAACCTCCGTTGTGGACATTTGTTGCTCTTTAACTCTTCCTAGTTGTTGTTTTTTTCTTTCTTTTTAGGAGAGGACCTCACATTTTGTACTGTATGGCTTAAGCAAAGTTCACATGTGCAGGAAAAATGATGAAGCAACAGCCATAAAAATAAAAACATTTCTGCAGCCTCTGATTGTAGCGCTTAGCATCGTCGGCTAGGTTAGCATTACTAAAACAGCTGTCTCCATGTGTAGTCTCTGGACAACGTACCCTGACTCCGTCAAATTGAACTAAAATACACTGAAATATTTAGCCTTCCTGTTTACTGCTGAGGGTCTCTCTCTCTCTCTCTCTCTCTCTCTCTCTCTCTCTCTCTCTCTCTCTCTCTCTCAGCCTCGGCAGATGTGTCCCTACATGTCCTAAAAAATGTGCTTTCCCTTGAAAAAGCGTCACGCTTTCTTGTTTACCTCACTTATGGATGAAAATAGTTGACTTCCTACAGAAAAATGTCCACGTCATAGAGTATTGCTGTGCACCACACCTAATAACTACATGCTTGGTATTAGGTGTGGTGCATTCAGAGAAGGGAAAATATTTTAAGTTTATTGTTCACCAAATAAAACGGATCTTGTACCGAGCGGTAAATGAGAGAAAACGCAGCCAAGGAAAAGACTACAGCTCAACACCTCTAGAACAGAAAGCGGACTTTCCTCGAATACAAACGTAGAGAAACAAGGGATGACTCCTAACTTTGGGTCAGCGCTGTAAATGTTTAATGCGTTGTTTGTCGCGGGTATCCGAGCGCCAGCTGCATTTTTTATTCATCGGACATCTTACACTGCGTCCTCTGTGTCCTGTGATGCAGGTATCATCTGGCCTGTGGAGTGCATCCCGTATCCTCTTCGCTACCTAAGTCTGGTTCTTCCTCAGACCTACGCCTCAGAAGCCCTTCGCTGCATCATGTACAGAGGTGACGTACACACAAACAATGACACGGAAGCTGTAAATAACACGTGTGAGAATCACCTGCGTGTCAACCACTTCATTTCTTCTGTCATACGCAACATAAGCAGCACTTTAAATCATTCATCGGTTCGGCGTAACCCACGTCCCTGGAATGTAAGGGGTAGTATTTTCTCCTTCCTCTGACCCCACCGCCTCTGAACAAGAGCCACCTACAGACCTCCAAGTTACACGATACACAGGGAGGCAGAGAAGCTCTTTCCTGTTTATAAAAACCTTATCGCTGAGTTACTGTGGAGGATGAGACTGAGGCAGAGCTCTAAATTGGCACGATTCAATTTAAGGTACTGAAGCTTTGCAACATCACCCTCCTGCGCTTATTAGGTAAAATACCCCCTGAATATTTTTGGACAATTTCTGTCGTCCCTGCAGTCATTATGACCTCACTGCAGTTCAAGGAAAATTTAGACAAACAGCGGGAAAAACACGCTTTTCAAAGGTTAATGTTTTTTTCTGAGTACATTTATTTCTCAGAAGATTGAAATGCACATCACATATCAAAAATAACCCAAGTAAACCTCACATACAAAGAAACAAAAAAAGTTATTCCTTAGATTATGAGTACTTAAATGTAAGAGTGGAAAAGCCTTTTTTGATATTGAGAACTTTTAGGTATCTGTTTTATTGTGAAACCAGTCATTCATCTATCAGCCTGTGACCCCCAAAATAACAGCGCCAAAGACTGGTGACCCCCTTTTGGCAGGATGGGGGCTATCCATCCATCCATCCATTTTCTGATCCGCTTTATCCCTCATGGGGTCGCGGGGTGCTGGTGCCTATCTCCAGCGTTCACTGGGCGAGAGGGATGGGGGCTATTTTTTTTTTTTAGAAATTTAGAAACTGCGTGAATAAAGTCACAACATTTTGAAATAATAGTAGTAATTTAATGACAGTTTTTGTTGATTTCTTTGTATGTGTGTTTCATGTGGCTTGTATGAAAGCATGGGCGTCTGCAACACTCCTCTCTCTCTCCTCTGCTCCCTTCTGACCACAGGCTGCATGGCGAGGCGACGTGAGAGACCTGTAGCTGTAAAACAGTGTTTTACCAAATAAAGCAAAACTCCAAATAGTTTAAGGTTGAAACTTTCAGCTGTCTTCAGCATCTTACTTTAGCAATCAGCTCAATCGTTCTGGTTAGCTTTGCTGTACAATATGTATTTATCCCCCAATGCCAGCCCAATCCTTGACAGCTACTATCCTGCGATGTCTAGATGCCTGAATGAAACGGCTGAAGCCCTCATTCAGCTCTGCAGGGGCCTGGCAACAAGTCATGGTTTTTACTAAGGGGCCAAGTCTGATTCCTGAAAAACAGCCCCCCCCCACCATTAACCTGACCCTAGCCAGATGAATTTCGTTCTGCTTAGCTCCGCCTAGCTTCACTCACATCCATCTGGGACATCTTCCATAGAGAGTGATTTCTTCAACGAATTTTATTGTCCAGCCAATCAGGACGCAGGGCTGGAGTTTCATAGATGTGACGTAGCGGAGAAGCGACCGTGAGATTCAGACAACAATGGCGGCTCGCATCGAGGAAGCAAGCGTTAGCATTGATGCTATTTCTTCCGTGTTGTCCAATCTACCTAATATTGTTTCATTAAAAGAACATCAGAGAACGCCTCTGAAGGCTTTTGTTGATGGAAACGATGTTTTCGCCCTTCTCCCGACCGGATTTGGCAAGTTTTGTTTTCCGGGGCGCGTCTGCAGCGGTTAGCGCGAACCATATTAGGAGGCCTTTAGTCCGGATGCGGCAGCTCGGACATGGAAGTCCAAAGCTCTCTGTGCTCTACTATAGAGCCTCTGTGATTTTACGCGGATACGATGCAATTGAGTTACTCACATTCCCAGTTGCTTCCACTCTGTTATAATAGCACCATCGACGGTGGAACATTTAAAAGAGAGGAGGTTTTAAGTTCGGTTGCACCGGTGGGCTCCCATCAGGTACCACGCTGAAGTTCACCGATCTCCTGAGAGCGACCCCTTCTGTCACAGAGGCTTGTAGAAGCCGTCTGCACGCCTACATGCAGATTATTATGCAAATGAGGCCATGGAAGGGATGGGAGACATCTTATTTCAACGTGCAGCTAACGCTGTCGTCTTCTCCCTAGGCTGGGGTATAACTGAGATGATGGTGTGGAGAGGTTTCGCCTTCACCCTTGGCTGGAACACATTCTTCCTGATCCTGGCTACCGTCATCCTGAAGCTGAGGACGTGACAGCCTCCGTCCCCTCGGAGGACGCCGTCCCGAGCAACGGCGGGGGAAGCTTTCAGGTGCAGATCGGGAGTCGACAATCTGCGGAGGAGGCAGAGCAGCAGAACTCAAGAATAAACCTGGGAGGAGGAGGGGGGGGGGGGGGGGATTGGCTGTGGTTTGAAGGACTAATAGGTTGATGTATCAGTCTCCCTCCTCCTGACTATCTCTCTGACAACACACTGACACACTCTTTCTGATCCCGCGGCGGTTGGTTTGATTTATTCCAAGTCTACGTTCAAGATGCTTCGCGTAGAAAACAAGTAGCAGCAGTTTGTTGGTTTCACGTCTATCCGCAGCTTCTTGAAAACCTTCCTCGTGTGAACAGCCACAAACCAACTCAGGGGTCACCTTTTTTTGTTTGCCTTTAGACATAATGCTGAGAGATTCTTCCTGTTTTACACTTTATTTTAGAACAAATGAAGGCTGTTCGTTTTTTTTTTGATGGAAAATAATATAAATATGTTGACTGTAACTGATGGATATTTTTAAGGTTTTGCCATCCGTACTACATTAAAAGTTCGATGGGCACTGGAGAAAATGAAGGAAACTTCAAAGAGGAGTCTGAGCACAAAGAAAATGAGAGAAGAATGTCTCATTTCCAAGCAGGAAATGGACAAGCTTATTGCACAATGCAACGTGAACGCAGAAGAAAAGTTAAAAAGTGACGATTGCTTCATATTGCTCGGCCATTAGGCCTCGCACAGCATCTCTGTCTCTCTTGCTGCTTGCTTGTTGTATTTATGTTGAGCCTGTGGTCCTGTCTGGGTATGAAAGGAAGCGGTAACAGTTGGATCTCGCCGCGTTACCCGGTGCTAACGTGTTGTCCTTCTTCAGCTTAGGTTGATGGTGTTCCTTACAACTCTGTGCCTGGATCTCCTAAAGGAGGGGGATGTTGGTGACGGGAAGCTTTTCTGATCTGTGACTTTGATGTTTTTTCGTTAACTCTCTACTTTGCCGGACAGAGTGGAGGCCGTTCTCGAGCCGTCAGCATCCATGTTATCATGGGTTCGTTTTTTTGTTTGTTTTTTTTGTTTTTTACAACAGCAACACAAAAAAAGATTTTTAAAAAACTTTATATTTTATGACTTTTTGCTTTAGGAATCATAGAAAATCTAAGCACACAGGAGTATAGCTTTTGGGGGATTCGACTCAGAGATGGTGTCAGTGTCAGAAAACGTGTTTTTTCCATCCTGCTGAAGAAATATCTTTCAAAAAGCCGCGTTTTGAATGATTGATAAAGACACTTTGAGATGGATATCTTTTTATGAATGGCATAGCATAAAATGATAATCATTAGAAAAGAACAACAGATCTTAATTATAAAAAAAAACAATAAATTAAACTATCCCTTATTTGTTTGAGGACTTTGATAACAATGAGCAGAACTTTTAACTTTTAACCTTTAAGTTCGTCTCGATCAAGTGGTGAGATTTGAAATGTGCAATATGGTTCGTCACCCAGAGCAGAAAGCCCTGGGGGGGGGGGGGGGGGGGGGCAGCACAGGCATCAGGAGGGGGAAAAAACTAATGTTACTTACAGCCTGAATGGGTTTGCTATTGCTTAATTGTTAGTCCAGTTGTGTGTTATGTGCAGTCTAAGCACTGGAAAATGATGGAAAATGGGGCTGTAGTGTAATGGCACTGTAGACGTGTTTCAAAGTGACCAAAATTACGTGTCAATCGGCTCTAAACTGAAGGGCCATGTAGCTGCTTCTCTAGAAATCTAGGTTGCGTTTGAGTTGTTCTAGTCCAAACGTCTTTTGATGCATTGAAACACTGATAATAAGACGGATAAAACTGTTCTGCTACTTTAAAGTTGCAGAGACCAGGGTACACCCAGGACAGCTACTGTATGTCTCGATCAGCTTTTCTCCAGCCGCTCTGAAGGTCTTTGGGAGTTTTTCCGTTAGACTTTGGTTACTTTTCCATCCTTTAAGTCCTTAAATCACTGTCTACAGCAAGTGAAAGGTATTTCAAAGTCTTAATATGTCGTACCTTCCGATCGGCCAGAGAATTGTTGTTAAAAAATCACTTTTAAAGGTGTTTAAAAAATGAGCGGCTCTTTGGGTTGAAAAATTAAAGAAATAACAGTTGATTAAACATTTGCAAAGTAGTTGACATCACCTTTTTTTTTTTTTTTTTTTCGGTACGCTTATTCCAAGAGTAGTCTTCATGACCCCAACTCAATCTTCTTTGAAAGCAAGACAAAGCAAGAGTCGAACCAGCATCACATGTTAGTGCCAGTCAAAGATTTTAAATGTTTACACGTATCTGCATGTATTAAATCTGAGGGTGTTATCGCCAGCCAATGCTTCTTTTTTTTTTTTTCGGTTGTTGACCTACACACATGTACCTGCTTGGATTTTAATGGCGCAGTCTCTGATATCTGTGAGTTTGGTGCGCATTCTAATGATAATGTTGAGTTATTGTTTGATGGGAATATTTTAAGAAAAGGGTGATTGTATGCTCAAACAGAATCATCAAAGATTATGTGATATAACAAGGTATTTGTTCCTTACTCTAATCCTATCACAATAATGAACCTTTGTGAAACATATTTAAAGGGGTGATCTGTCTCTGGGGTCTCTGGTACTGTTTGTTTAAACATTATTTTATGTTTAAAAAATGTTTTTTGAACTGTTAGGGTATATTATTGCCAAAAAAAACATGTTTAAACTTTGTAAGACAGCGGTGATGTTGGTTAAAATGGGCTCTTTTATATGGAAAAGCCTCTTGTTGCGACTGATTTTGAAAATTAGACACAGTTTCGAATTGGAAACTCAGCAGAGCATTTGCAAAAACTCATTGAGCTCATCTGGATTCTTGGAGATTTGAATGCAATTATGTAAAACGGGACCTTTTTCAGTTAAGTTGTTGCAGACTATGTGAGCGGCGGTGTGTGCATCCACCGTGCTCTATGAACTCCAGTCGACTACCTCCACCGTCTCTCCCTGAAGGGCACATGAAGAATTTACACTCCTGTGTTGTGACTTGTATGCACTGTGATAGCAGACATGCTTGGATGAAGTTCTATTCATTTATTCTGAAACAATAAATGTCATTGAAAAATCCCTCTGCTTTGTGTTAATTTTGCGGTTGCAAAAAACACCTGGAGGTCGTGGATGATAAAGGTATGTGATTACATCACGCTTTGCTTGCATATCTGTGTGGGCCGTTACCATGGCCTCATTTTTGATCTGTCCCTACCTGACGGGATATGACTGTTTGAACTTTATGGGTTTTTTTTATGGGTTTGTCTATGACGTTTAATATACACATTGTAATAACATCAATCTCTTTGAAAAGTCCTGTCTTTTATGTCGACCGAAGCCGATCCACAAAAGCCAATTGTTTACTTATAAAAAAAAGTAATTATGGGCTCAACAAAATGTTCGAATAAAAGGCAGAAAATCCAAAAGGGAAAACACTTTAAGATACTATCCAGGAGAGATTACTCTCCTTGATAGGTTAATTAGGTAAGTTAGAGCTCCTCGTACATAGAACTGTAGAATAAAATTTAAATACATTTCAAAACACGATAATGTAAAGCTACCAGACAAACTTTCCCTACTTGATCTATTGCCCCCATGATTTAATATCTGTATGGATGGATGGATGGATGGACGGATGGATGGTCTTGTCTGAGGTTCCATGATGTGCATTAGTGAGTAATCACAGAAAAAAACAAATCAGTGTGAAGTTTTGAGAACCTGATGTTTGGAAAGACATTCAAGCGTTTGTGATGCTGCTTAAATAACTGCAAGAGTCACTCAAAGGTACACAAGGGGTCTGAGACATCTTAGAAGGGAAAGAGAAGAAACAACATCATATTTAAAAAGTTGAACATTTTAAAGAATTATTTTAAATGAAAATCCCAAATATCACAAACCACCTGATATTCCCACTAACCTCCTTCAGGTGACAAAGACTGGAAGGCAGCCAGATGTTTTCTGTGTTTTCTGGTTCAAACATCTACAACTGTTGTCAGCAGCTGGTGGGGATATATTGCTTTGATGAAAGTGGTGTATCTAAGGTAAATGTTTATATAATTCAGATGTGTGACAGAAATGTGTGCATTATACACACATATAAGAGATATGTGTATAATTTAACACGGTGGAATGGAGGATGAATACATACCACCACACATGTATGAATTTCTGACCAATGGCAGCAGGGCAAATAGTGGGCAATGCATGCTACAGCTATACAGCTATACAGACAAAACTCTGAACATTATAGAGTGTAACAACACATTCACGTCACAAGACAATACAATAAACAAAATTGTGCTCTTGAGAACAAAAGAAAGACTCTAGCAATATGAAAACCAAGAACGTCCAATTTTTGCTTTTCAAAACTAGTATCCCCAAATGACAAACTGTGTTATACGAATGGGTAAGCAATCATTTCATTTCAGGTTTGATATGGTGTTAAACAGGTTTTCAGGCTTTTTTGAATTCTAAAGTGTTCCTGAAGACATTTTGTATTTTCACAATTAGAGTACATGATCTCCAACTGTATTTAAAAGAAATGTCTTTAATTTAAGGTTTAATCAGGGTAAGTCTTTTTAAGAGTTGAACTAGAGATGACGCAGCTTAGTATAGATGGCCAAGCAATAATCTTTTTGATCGTTGCTCTTACAATGACAAGACTGTGGGTCACAAATATTTTTCATCAATACAACTATAGTAAAAACTAACAAAGCAGCGCAGAGGAAGGACAGCCTAAATGTGAAGCATTTACTTTTATGCTCTATTCAGAAGCGTCTACATTGCTCCTGTATAGAAGCGGTTTAAAATGGACACTTACTTTTAGCGGCAGCTGCAGACCAGACACTGCAGGTGTGTGATGCTCTTAAATGAACATATCATGCAAAATGCACGTTTTAGCCCATAAATATTTTTTTATGTTTACCTGGAGGAATGCGGAAAAGCTGAATGTAGTCTGTTAAGGAGCTGCAGAGATATTTTTAGATTCTGTTTGGATTACCTGTTGGTAACCCCTGATTTAGATGTACTCAACTAAAGTCTCACTCTCACAGCAATTGTTTATCACTTCACCAGATAGAATTCACTTTCATAAGAGATATAGCAGTAGTGCTTTGATTTTGTTACACCCCTGCTAGCTACTTACTGACTGACCATAGCTACATTAAACAGCCTCAGTTTGAATCACAGATCTCTCTGATTGGCTTTAAACGTGTTTGCGTTTGTCTGTGTGTTTTAAACAATGATAATCTTTCATCCATTGGCCCTCATGCTGAAATAACCCCTGAAGATGAGCATGAAATGGGAGTCTGGATGTCTGTCCACAGTCATTTCCAGTGGTTGGTGAGCTTGGTGACAACACCATTTCTAATTACAGCAAATTACAGCGTAATTACATGCAATGACACCCTGAGGACTATAGAAACCTTAGTGTTCATATTGCACACTGCTCAGTCCCAGCTTCCAGATGATGCAACGTGGACAGAATGTACAAACAATTTGCAACAGAAAGAGTCATACATCCAACCGTGATGAAAGGGGTCCACATGTGTGCCAGACTTTTAATTTATGGGGAATTCTGCAATTCAATGCAATTTACAACTGTCCACATCTGGTTTCCATCGACTCCAGTCATTCTAAAACACGCCATATGATTATATTTACAAAATGCTCAGGTCTTGTTTCTCTTTGTGGAAACATGAGGAGTTGGTTTATCTTAAATTTCCTCAAACTAATTGCTGTATCAATCAAGTATGGACCAGTCTATTACATAGTAGGTGGGATACATGGTAATTTTAGTCATGATGTGCAGAGTTTGTGGGGCGATTTCATCAGCAAACCTCAACCCAATTAAAGCAAATTAAAGTATTTTTTTGTAATTTCTTCAACTATAGAACTTTTTTTTTTCTTACATGTTATGTCCAGAAAAGCAGACTTGCTTTGCGAAATGGTCCTGATTACCGTTGCCTTGGTGTTTTTCCATGAATGTTACCCTTTTTTCACTTTGTTCTTTCACCTGGGAGCCCTGAAGGACAGAAATCAAGTAATAAGGCTACTAAGTCCATTAAAAACTCTGAAAAAGCGTGTCCAAGCTTGGAGGAATCAAAGCTAATTGAGACAAAGTAGTTTGACTAACGTAGAATCCATGGTATCTGGATGCTATTTACTCCTAGAGGAGGTTTCCAGGAGGAGGTCTCAAAGCAGGTCCAGGTGGAGCTAATAGCTCCTAATTCTTTGAATTTGCGCATATTCTCAGTTATCTGTGTCATGACGATCCCAAAACAGGCTTAAATCGAAGGCAACTGGACGTTCACTCAACATTTTTCTGAAACTGTTTCGGCACTTATCCAGGAGTCTCTGTCACTTCTGGTGCTCAAGCCATGTAAATGCTTTCAGAAAGATCTCCGATTTACCCTGTTTGTGGTCTTCATTCATGAATCCAACTTATTGGCCCAAGCTATCTTGAGAGATGCCAAGACCGAGGCGGACTTCAACTGCTGAAGCCTGCCAGGAGTCGGACAGACAGACTTGGGTCAAACATGGGTACACGGGACGGGGAAGATAGATACGACGAGTCTTGGCAAGGTCCATGGTCATGGTCCAGAAAAGCTCAGCATAGATGTCCAATAGGGGCTTGGCAGGGCAGTAGATTCAGTGAACCAAGGTTGTAAATGTAGAATCAGGAAGGAAAAAACGACGCCAGCTCTAGGCTTTCAATAATCTGGCACGAACTGTCAGAAGAACATGTAAAGGAGATGAGCTTTATTGCGCCGCCGCAGAAGGGGGTTCACATCTCCATCAGATGATCGATAATTACTGTTGTGCAGGCAGTATGCAGACAGACAGGCCAGAGCATGACAACATTGGACAGGTATTTATTTACCCAATAGCCAATAGGCAAACATAGGCAGGAGTCGGTGGACACTCAGTAGTCTTTTAATCAGAATCATGCATTGAGAACAGAATATTTAAAGCATTTCTGGTCAGAGAAATTGTCAGATTTAAAAATCAACTGTTATAAAACCTAAAAAATATTACAGCAGGTAATGCAAATACTTCTTTATCTATTTTTTATTCAACCTTACTTTTCCATCGGGTAGTCACTCTGAACCCCCAAAAAACAGGCTTTCCTTTTGTGTTTCATACAGGAAAATGCACCCTCCTCTGTTTCTGTCTTGTGTAAATAACCTTTAGCTTCTGTGTAAATCAGGGGCGGCCAAGGTGCGTTCAGGGCCCATTTGTGGCCCCTGGACTGATTTTGAAGACAACTGAAATTCGAGGATGATTTGGCCCACCAGTACAGGTGCTTGATGAAGATGTAGACCTTTTATTTATTTTTTACTATTACAGACAGGTTAAAATCTTCTTATAAGTCAAAGTATCTAGTTACAAGTGATTTGCCTTTTAATAACCCCACTTTTTACAATCTTATTCATTTCATAGTAAATAGGACTGCATCCTATTTACTATGAAATGCATCCATCCATGAACTATGAACTGCATCCATCCAAAGACTTTTACTCAAATGCAGAATTTGGTGCATCAAAATAGCAAGTATTTCCCTTATAACTGGTAGGCCATCTTTTAGTGAGGCAAATGTGCAAAACCCCAAAAAAACAAAAGGATTTAAACATCTGTTTTTTATTGACAATCTGACCAATTAGTTTGTTTTAACTGTTGCATGGACACATTTGTTGGAGAAGGTAAAATAATTTTCAACATAATTTTTTGGTAATTGTTTTTTGTTTTGTGTTTTGCCCATGAGTACCTTTGACTTGACTGTTTTGGTCCACGTGATGAAAGGTTTTTACACCCCTTGTGTAGTTGCTTGTCAAGCCATTTGAAATGATGTTTTTTTTTTTTTTTTTTTTTTTTTTTAAAGATCTTTCTCTGCTGGTTAAGAAACACAGTAGACCTTTAATATTTAAATATGACATTTGTTTTGAGACAGACTTCTCCTGGAAATGTAAACCAAAAACTATTTTTAAGAATGAAAAATGATAATAATGTGAACAACGCTCCTCTGTGGCCAGCTTCTGAGCTCATCTTTACAGGGTGAGCTCTCTGTGCTTATGGTCAGTGTGAGAAGTGTGACTGGAGTTGAAACAGAGCGATAGGCTGACAGAACCAGCGAATAGAGATACAGTCGCGTTTTGTGAGATTGATCCCTTGGTTAAAATTTGGTTGCAAAATAGCTTTTTATCTGCTCCAACGTTTGGCTTTTGTTCACGGTCGATCTAATCTTCCAGCATGTGCTGTTTCTGTCTTGTGCCTCTGTGCACCCACAACAGAGACTAGAATCAGGTTTATCCAGCAGGATTATCACTGCACAATCACAGTTCAGTTCTGTACTCTAAAGACAGGAGTCAGAGTAACCTCAGCTGCTAAGGAAGTACGGCCAATCCCTGCAGCTCAAACAGATTGCAGAGAACTGACGGGACCCGGAGCAAAAAGCCCAGTTGGTTCTGAGAAAGCACGCTGTCTGATCCAAGGCCTTCTGTCTTTGAGTTCTGTCTTTCTTCTCAAACTTCTCGGATTTAAGACAGGCATCTAGAATCAAAATCATGCTCAGTTTACATTTCATATAAGAAAAAAGAGAATCAATGGGATTAAGTCTTGGATTACCTTATGAAGAGCACTTTAAATTTTCAATCTCGATTACTTGCAGATTTCCCCTTCAGGTTAGTTAGATTTCATGTTTGTTTGTGTGTGTTCTTTCCTCAAACGCTCATTAAAACAGTGTATTTAATAATAGATTAGTTTACGATTTAAATAGTGACTAGATCTAATGTAAGAAATCATGACTGAGCAACCAGTATAGCAATTCTGAGAATAAATCTATTTTGATAATGTCTCCTTCTATAATTCCTGTCTACAATCCATGGCAAGTATTAAAGCTCCCTGAGAAGGAACATTTATTCATTCAGAAAGGTGTTGGAGCTGATGACAAAATCAAAATGTTGTAAATGAAATGAATTAAATAGCTTGCCTATTGCACAGTACATTCCACTTGATAAGTACAGATGCCATGGCAATATCTAGCCATCATATAGTTTAGGAAGGAGATGGGCTCTGATGAATTGCAGGGATGGACGTGTTTTGGTCTGTCAACCACAGAAAGGCAAGTCAAGTTTATTTGTGTAGCACGTTTGAGCAGCAAGACAATTCAAAGTGATTTATAAGATGAAAAGAAAAGAAAACTCATGAAAAAGTACATAGTAGTGGCACAAAAAAGGAAAGGACGTTAGACTACAGACTTTCACTGTGTAAATATTTGGTTTCAGCTATATCTTTTAGAAGCGCTTGTGATTTCTTTAGAGTCTTGATATTTTAGCATTTACAAAGAAAAGAAAATTGTAGTGTTAAGTGTAAATCTGGCAACCGTCCTGCTTTTTGTCTTTTGTCACAAAATAACCCTTGAAATAACCGAAAATACATACTGATCACATGCAGCCATGGTCATGTTTCACTTTAGTATTTTATGCAAAGCAGCAGGGTTAGATTGTGCAAGGTCGATGTTGAACGCTTTCACAATGTGAGCAGTGTGCTGGACACACGAAAACACTGCTGAACTCTTTTTAGCTCAAAATGTACTCATTTCTGCACACACACATAAACCTGAGCCCCAGCCCGGAGAAAAAGTGAGGACTAAATAAAGGTCCTTACTTTACTCGTAAAATTTGCAAAAAAATGTTCTCACTCAGCTGCAAGTACAAGAACACACACAGACATATGTGCTTTAAATACAAAGTGAGGACCATGCTTTGACTTCCACTCATGTTCAACCCTTTCTATGGCCTAACCCTGACCTCGACTTAAATCTGATTGACACCATAGTGCTAAACCTAACCCCTAGCCCAAAAAAAAGGTGAGGACCAGGAAAGGGTCCTCACGTTACATCAAAGTCCCCACTTTACGAGTAAAATGTGAGAAAAATGTTCTCACTCAGATGCAAGTACAAGTACACACACACACACACACACACACACACACACACACACACACACACACAAACTTTTGATCCATCTGGTCCAGCCGCCCTGCTTCAGGATACACCAAACATTCAGTAAACATTAGCCTGTGCATGGTTACTGTCACCATAGCAGCTGGGCTCGGGCCCTCAAACACAGGACAGCGCTGTTATTTAATATTTGGCTACGCATGAGCGCAGCATGTTTGTGTCCCATAATCTTCTCTCTCGCCGGTTAACACTTTCTGTTGCATGGGCCTAGCACCCCCCTCCCCAGCTGTTGCTATGTTTGCCTCTTATCGCACAAACAACAACAGAGGACGGACTGCTGGCCAGACAACACGCCTCCCTGCGCGCAGACCCACACACTTTGGCTACTGTCAGCCTCGCAGCAGACACGGTTGCTGAGATTCAAGAGACGTCGTTCTGGAGACTTGTGCTGCGTTTTACTGATCGTATCGATGCCAGAATAAGGTTTCAGTTGGAGAAAAAACTAGGCATATTGGGAAAGCATGTTATTTTTAATGTGTTTGCTTTTTTTTTTTCAAAAACATAATCTTGTAAGAGGTTTCGACGTCTGCTTTGAATCAGCTTGGGCTGACTAAATTGTCTCAAAACGCTGAGGTCATGCATCAGTCGCTGTGGCAGAGGACAAGCTTCCACAAGACTGGGATTCAAAAACCTTTAATTATACAATTTAATCCAGCGTAATCTATTAGTTTTAGACAGATGTTAGAAAGTCAGGAGCATGTGTTTATTCACTTTTGGTTACCAGAAAACATATCCAGTTTGTTCTGCATACAGGTGCATCCTTATAAATGAAATATATTTTAGCAATTTAACTTAAAAATTTAATTTCATATTTTAAATACATTCATTGTACAGATACAGGATATATAGTGATATGTTTCAAGCATTTTGTCAGGAAGAAGGTGAATTCTTGCAGCAGTAAAAACAAGATTTTTTTTAAATATGGCCACATGACGAGAAACACCAGTGGTGTTCAAACTTTTTTTCAACTATGCATTTATTATTTTAAAGCATTCAGTATTTGTATTTAAAAATAAAATGATCCACATTTTTGTAGCAATGGGATGTGCAAATTGTCGGAGATCCAAAGTTTGCTGCGCATTTGCCTCAGAAAAATAAAGGCAAATTCATTTGACCTTGAAAAATTAGTAGATGTCACGCATAGTTGTGGTCATAGCTGCTATAAAATGGGAGGGAATGCAAAAAGCATGGTTATTAACAGGCAAACACTCTGTTTTGTGTCTAAGATTTAACAGTGTAAAATGATGTTAATGCCGTACGTGGGGAATAATTTTACACTAATTAAAAACAAGAACTCTCCATCTGCATCAAGCACCTGTGCTGGGAGGGAAAATTTATATCATTCTTGAATTTCTGTCAGGGGCCACACAAAATCAATTAAGGCACCGCAAATGGTTTCCAGGGTGCTTTTGGGGTCTGGTCTACATAATCATGTAGAAAACTCCCAACCCAACAGCTGGCCAGAAGACAGTCAACGACGATCCCCACAATGAGAGAAAACCACAATTACTCATTGCTGAGGATACGAGCCGTTCATAGGCCAAGCGCTGGATTCAAGCATATTAATGGAAAGTTGAGTGGAAGGAAAAAGGGTGGTGGAAAAAAACTGCTCAAGCAACAGAGATAACAGCAGCCTGGAGAGAATGTGAAACCCATTCGTGACTTTGTAGACTGCAGCTGGTGTCAACGCTTCAAGAGCCGGCAGCAAACACATCTGACCTAAAGCCCTATCCATAAGCTTATTGTCATGAGGAAGATGACAAACACCAGACCCAACGATGCAGACAAACTAAATGCCGCTATAAAAGCAACTGTGTCTTAACACGTCTGCAGTGCCACAGGATGATCGCCTTTATCCCACACTGCAACAATGCGGCAACTGATGCATAAGGAGCCCAGACCAAATATATATATATAAATACACGGTTCAGCTGATGGGCAAATTATTTAGTAGGTCAACGCTGTTGAAATAAAAATCCTTCATATTGGTCTCGTATTGTAGTTTTCAGAGAAACCGAGTGTTGTGTTTTCATTAGCTGTAAGCCATAATCTTTAAAATGAACAGAAATAAACACTTGGATTATAACTGTGTATGGAGTCACTATTCTACATGGGTCCAAACTTTTGAATTGATTTACTGAAATAAAGTGTCTTTTAACTGAAAATCTAATTTAAGTCAATGTAAATCTATATGTTCAGGCTCTTATTTCTCCATGCCTTCTGTTGTACGCAGCTTAAGTAAAAGTTGCCCTCAATTTTATGCCACAGCATCCTCAAGGTGTAGGTATTGTTATTAAGTTTGATGTCACAGAAAAGACGTCATGAAATTATTATAATTTTACATCAACATTGGAATTATATGAATTCCTTCAAAAGAACTTGAATGTCATCCCTTCGTAAAGCTTTTAAACGCTTTCATTATATCAGCCGTTTCAGGAATCCACGTCAATTTAACTTGAACGTGAATCTTTTTTAGTTATCTTTCGCTGTCCAGAAAGCGGCTACTTTCTTCTGTTTTAAAACTTCTTGCAACACTGGTTTTTTTTTGTGCAAACGTATAGATGGGCTGCAGGACTTGTGGGAAATGCCTCCGCAGCTTTACAGTGTCCAAGGTGAAAGCTTGCTGCAACGAAGAGCACTTGTCAAAACATCAGTCAGGAGGGAAGTGAACTGACTGCGGTGCCTTCAGCCGTGCAATCAAAGGAAGGCGTGTCTGCCACTCATGGCCCCGGAGACCGCCAGGAAAGGTGTTGCCGCTGTAGCCGTGGCAACCCCAAACAGCATGAATCAAACACTGATTTCAAATGTGAGCAGAAATTATGCAACATGCGTGCAGGGTAAGTGTATGTGCATGTGTGTGTGTGTGTGTGTGTGTGTGTGTGTGTGTGTGTGTGTGCGTATCCAGTGCCCAGATGGTTTCTTGAGTCACAGTCGTGAAGTCTCCCTTAAGTCTCTGCAGCTGGTTGAAAACCACTCTGACCTGTAATGACCGCCTCTCGCTGCTGGCAACCCGTGTAGCAGCAGGCCTGCGTTTTATTGGCAGATGTAAGCGTGTGCTTTACGGCAGCTCAGTGGGTACAAAAGTAAAGTCTGTGTGCTGCGTGTGCGCGTATGTGTTTTTGGGATTGCTGCAAGGAGGGAAGGCGAGATCTGTTTAATCTGCTCTCTGATGATTTCCACCCAGCACAAGCGTCTCAAGCCAAACGTCCGTAAGCCTTGCTTCCAGTTAGCGAGGCCTTCTCGTAGGCTTAGAAATTATTCTTCATAAATGGTGATTATTCTTCATAAATAGTTGTCTTCCTGGAGACGAACAATGTTTAATAAAGTTTTTACACACCCGTTTTTTTTTTTTTTTTGCCCTCTTACAGCCACAAACTGCAGTATGTTTTACTGAGATTTTATGTGATCCACTAAAATAAATGAATGCACTATTTTCAAGTGGAAGAAAATGGGGTACGGTTTTCTGTTTCTTTTATTTTATTTTTTTTATACAAATGACAATCTGAAAAGTGTGGCGGGCATTTGCATTCATCCCCTTTGCTCGCACACCTCCAGACAGAATCCTGTGCGAATGCTGTACGTAATGCCAGTATAACTCCAACAAACAGAGCAGGCAGGTCAGGGTTACAGCTGTGGAGAAGCTTAAAGCAGGGTTGGTTTAAAAAAATATCCAAAGCTTGCAGAGCACAGTTCAATCAATCCTCTGGGAATGCGAAGCTGCCAAGATGTGGTTATTGACTTAAGCTGAAATGGGCAGCAATGGTAAAAGAATGCAGCCAATAGCTCTAAGGTGACTCTGGAGGATCTGCAGAGATCCACAGCAAGACTCTTATTTTCAGGACGACTGTCAGCTGCATCCTCCACAAATCCGGCCTTTATTGAAGAGTGGCCACAAGAGGTGCAGTTTGTGGTTGGAGCCATGTAGCGGACATATGGAGTATCTCAAAGTAAGGCATTAGCATGGGCGGTTCTAGACAGGGGTCAACACGGGCCCCTTTGCTCAGAGCATAATTCTACATCAATTTCTTACTATGATATGCATTGACACAAAAAAAACGTAATTGATTTCTCCCTTGGACCAATTAAATTTTTTACAGTCTTACTTTAGCATTGGTTTAACAATTAAGGTGTTATACTTTTAGATTCAGCCGTATTGAGGTAGGATCACAGTTTTCTACCAATACGAGGTCTGCAACCTGCATTTCATGAGCCTTAAGTGGCTTTTTGGCTCACTCAATATATTTAACAATGAAAAATTGCCCAGTTTTTTTTTTTTTTTATGTTTAATTCTTTTGTTCTTGTGCCGCTATGAGAAAACACTGGCTCCAACCTGGCCCTCCTGGTCTAGAATCACCATTGCTTTTTAATCCACATACAGATGCCATGTATGGTGGAAAACTAATAATACACATCACCCCCCCCCCCCCCCCACCCCCCGGCGACACATGCTAGTGGCAGCATCATGCTGTGGCGAAGTTTCTCGTTAGCAGGGATTGGGAAGCCCGTCAGAGCTGATGGGAAGACGGAGCTAACTACAGGGCAATCCTGGAGGAACACACCCCAAAGGATCTCCAGATGTATTGGAAGCAAAACAATTTTAATATTTTTATTTGTAATTTATTCTGAAAACCAGGTTTCATTTTCCTTTTACTTCACAACTGTGCACTAATTCACAATGGGTCTGCCACACGTTGCGTTCACAAACACATTTAGTAGACCTTGTTGAAGACGGTACTCCGTTTTCTTCCTCACAAGCTTGATTAAAAGTAAGAAAGAGAATCGACATTGATTCCTAAAATACATTTGTATTCCATTTCTTATAAACATCTGCAGACGTGCCTACCCCCTCGTGCAGGAGGAGAAAGTGGACACGCTGCATTTTGCAGACAAAGATAAAAGATAGTTAAGCAAGCCAGGTCGGATTCCGTGAGGAAAGATTCACCCAGGCTGAACCTGTAAGCACTTGTGGTATGTGAGCGTTTGTGTGATCGAATGAGAGCCGTGTGTATCTGTTGAGTGAAACAGTGACAAAAGGTGAAAAAGGTTCTCTGATGTTTCAGTCGAAGTCACGATCCTGCCCTGTTCATGTTGGATCCAAACACATTTTTTAACCAGGGTTTTGCTTTTCTGAGACATTAAAGTCCACTACTTGCATGTGTATTGTCACTTCTGACAACATCCTCCTGAAACTGGTGCTGCGAGTGTTGCTTGTGAACTTTAACAGTAGCATTAAGATGTGTTAAATCTTTCTGAAAATACAAGTAACAGCAATAAGCAGCAACGGCAAAGGAAAAAAAAGCACCTTTTTTAGTTCAATCGTATTCTGGATCTGGGGTTCAGTGGAAGAAGTGTTGAATATTCTCACTCCTTCATTCAAAGACAATGTTTACATCAAAGGTCAGTAAATGATATGGACCTAAAAGAGTTGTAAGAATTCCCCATCAGATTAAAACAACAGTTTGTGATGTTTAATCATGGGCCACAGTAAGGCAAGTTTATTTGTATGGCACATTTCAGTACAAGGACAACACAAAGTTCTTTACATCACTAAAACATGGGGAAAACAAAAAAAGCAAGTTAAAAAACGATTTTTCACTTAACAGTTTAACTAGAACAGTCAAAAGTAATCGTAAAAAAAATGAATTTTTCATCTTGATTTTAAAGAACTTTTGACTAAATCTCTCTGAAACACAGAATTTGGACAGTAAGTCACTGTCCAAATTCTACTGATCAAATTTATTTGTAGAATGTGACCGGGATGAGAGCAGAGATCTTGGGAGGTTACAACTCTCCATCATTCAGGTGTGTTCATAAGTCACAAGAGAGGAGAGTCTTCAGCAATGACCTGGAGAAGTAGATGGTCCTCACGCCGCTTTGAGTTATAAGACAATACCCATACCGAATAGATTTCAGCATCTAACAATGAGGATTTTCATTAAGAACAAAGAATTGAAACCAGTTGTGACTCTTACCCACGATAGACTTCCAAATGGGTTCACCCCAAGGTCAGACCACATCGTATTCGGATGTGTGAAGTTAGAACTCTATCTCACCCTGCAGACCTCGGTAAACGTGTTAAATGGTAAAGTTCATGTCACACCATTAGAAAAAGACAAGAGCAAGTGTGGTTTGTTTAGAAGGGTTGCCAGGGGGCATACTCTTCAAAAAAGGAAAACAAAGCCACATCTGAATGAACCACAACACTTCTGCAACAGTCTTCTTTAGACGGATGCAACCAAACCAAAGAGGCACAGTAGCACAAACACCAGCTGTCATGCATGGTGTGGAGGGGTAATGATTTGGGCTTGTTTTGCTCACTCAGGCAGGTAGGCAGTTGTCCACATAGCTTCTCTTCCTATATAATTTCGTATCCTTTCTCACCTACGCTGGAAACACAAAAAAGCAGAAAAAAACAAAACAAAAATAACATATAGTTCCTCGTGGAGCCAAAGATAAACTTCCTAGAGTGCCAGATACGTATCACTGTGTTTCTGTATCCGACCACATGCTGGTATATTTCTACACCTGCAGCTACATCTAAAAAAAATCTGAATTTCACGAAAATGCACAATATTTTTGTCACTGGTTTCAGAAAGTGAAACTGATAAGTTGTATAGATTCATCACGCATACTGTAGAGTGAAATGCGTCCAGGCTTTGTTTCTTGTAGTTTGGATGATAATGGCTCACAGACAGTGTCTCAGAAAATTTAAATATTGTGAAAACGTTAAATATTGGAAACTTATGGTGTCCCACCCTAATGAGCCAAATAACCCTACAGAGGTTTCCTGAACACAGTCCTCAGGAAGACTGCTGTCTGGACAGATAACCAGAGGACAGTCACTCACACCCTGCACAAGGAAGGAGGAGCCGCGAAACATCACTTTGCTGAAGAAGAGAATTCTGGACATTCACAAGTCTGATTCATCTTTGGGTAGAGCTTCCAGATGCCTGAAGATGCCACGTTCATTTGTTTAAATATTAAAGAATATTAAGTAGAAATACTGAACCAACATCTCAAGACAGCCAGTGAGTTAAAGCTTTGACCCAAATGGGTTTCCCAACTGGGTAATGCTCTAATCATGCCAACATGAATTATTTACATAGTGGCTATTCGAACAATAAATGGAGAGGTCATCAAAAATGCCTACAGTCCATAGAAAATTTGCAGGGCTAAAAAGATGTGTGACAAATTAGGCCAACAAAACCTTACTCGGTTACACCAGTTCTATCAGGGCAAATGGGCCAAAATTCGAATGTGGCAAACCTGTGGAAGGATGAGGGAAATGGTATATTTGTGTCCCCTTAAAAGTAGGAATTTGGAGAATAATTGTCTAAAAATCAAATAAAGTTAAATAAAGGTTTTTTTAATGTATAATTTGGCCGATAACAGGCCATGCTGCAAATCTTATAATTTCAGTGTTTCAAACGTAGAGATAAGTTAAAACCTTAAAAGAAAAAAAAACACACAAAAACAACACATAACACGTGAAGGTATCTGTGGATGATCAAACCAACTCTAGCTCTATAAATCTTATAATAATTTAGTTTTCTCCCTGGCAAGCACAGATTCCGAGTTCCTGGTGTCCCTGAACGCGGCGGCAGCCTGGTTGCCTTGCTGAGCTTAGAATACTACAGCTCCCAGCATCCTTTGCCGGGCTGTCCTCCTGATGCGCACGCTCACAGAGGCAGAGAACGACTCCGCTCTGTGTTTACGTTGAGATGCTCACAACAAAGGACAGCGCAACACGGAGAGGCTGCTCTCTAACATAACGCACCGCGGGCGCACATTTCTCCAAAGCTTCGCTCATTTTTACTGCGAAGAGAGGCCAACAAATAATAATTATATATATTATAATAATAAAACATTGCCTTCCGCTTTTTTTTTTATTACGTGGTTTATAATTTCTGGCTAACGAGCTCAGATAGGCGGAGAAATTAATGTGAAATCTCCTTCGGAGCGCCAAGGACTTCATCATCCGTATCGCAGTAAGTATACGCTGAATTATCCTGGTAAAGATAACAGGCGCGGCGGTGTAGGAGCGACCCGTTTATCCCTCTGTGTTTTCTGAGCGTCACCTGCTTTGTCCAGCCAGCCTCTTACCTCATTTGGTAATGTCCTATCACTCTGCTGGGAAGTCATCAGGCAGCGCTGCAGCTGCAAACAACTCGCCTCTGATAAGTGTTTTCTCCACAGAGACGCATGCATGAGCATGCACCTGCTTTGATTGGTGCTTTTTAAATATATATATATATATATATATATATATATATATAATTTTTATTTTATTTTTTTGCAGAGGTGAAGCTTTTATATGTTTATGTTATTGGCCGGGTTTGCGCCATATATGCATCCTTTGCACCGGGCGATCTGTGAACCTTCTGCAGGAACCAAAGCAAATGCTTCCCTCAGCCTGCTTCAGTCTGTCCTGGTTTGTGACTGAAGCTGGTAGACCTTCCAAGAAGGAGGGCCGTGTTGTATTTGGATTGCCTGCTTGTTATGAAGCTGATTGTTTACTCGTCTAGGATTGCATAAAATATTGGTGCTACCCCTTTATCCAGCACTGAATTTCAATGAAGCAATTAGGGCGACCGAAGTAAAGTAGCTGTAGGATGTCAGTGCGTGCTCAGAGCATTGTACACAGGAGGATGCAGTGGTTATCTGATAACTTCTTTTGAAGTAATTTGGGTTAAAAAGAAAAGATGCATGTTGCAGAACACATCCTGATAAAGGTTTGCGTTGCATTGGGGGAGAAATTATCTGCAGAGCTCTGAATAAAAAGGCTGCACAGGGAATCTAGTGATGCTTCTTTGAAAGATGAAGGAAGTTGAGCGGAGTTTATTTAATTTTTTTTTTTGCAGAAGTTTAGCATTTCATCTAATGAGAATTTTAAGGGCGACGGGCTCAGGTCCCGATGTCTGTTGTGTAGGTGTTGCTCAAACACACGTTTGCACATTTTTGGGAGGGCGTGTTTCCCGCAGGCCTCTTTGCGGATCGCCTCCATGGTCGGTGCGGGGAGTCTCAATTTCAGGGAGGAAACTCGAGTCGGTGGTGTCAGTGCGGGCGTTCAGAGGGAGGGAGAGCTTGGATGTCCCAATGGAGGCTCAACGCTGCCCTGTATCCTTAGTAACCCTGTCTGTTGGGACACAGACGAGCCTCCCGGTCCTGACATGGTCCGAACTGGCCACGAGAAAAAAAAAAAAAAAACACATTCCTTCTCCCATTTAGTCAGTTTTATTTCAATACATTTAACGTTTCAGCTTTGTCCAATTACAACTTCAAAATTTATTGCACTTTATTAGGATTTAGTGACAGAAAACTCTCAAGCTCGGTAAGGAGCGTCGCACTCAGAGGCCAAGAGGTCGTTGGCCACTCTGGAAGAGCTGCAAAACTCCACGGCTCAGGTGGTAGAAGCTGTCGACAAGGTAACTATTAGTCTTGCACTACTGAAATAGTTTAAAGAAAGCCAGATGAAGTCCTGTTTTAGGTTTACCACAGGCCATAGGGACGGGGCAGGCATGTGGAAGGGAGGTGCTGTGGTCAGATGAGACCAAGATGCAGACCAGATTCAGCTACATTTGCTGAATCCCCGCTCAGACGGATGAAACGCGGGATCAGCTTTCTCCGTCTACAGAATCCTATGAAGATGAACCATTTGGTGTCTGCTGTGTTTCTGTCGGCGCGTTCTTCGTTCACTGACAGTTATGAAAAACATCTACTCGGTGGATTAAAAGCAACCTGTTGGAAGTTCCAGGTACATAAAAGAATGGACCATTACGTGAAACCTAATCAGGTTTTTGATCTTTACATCCACGCCCTGGAGCCAGCGCCTTGCGTGGTAGTGACGTTATCGTGGACTGTAGCGCTCATACGCGCTCGTCAAAGAGCTTTTTGGTCTCCGCATTCAGCTACGATGACAGACTTGATGTGCGTGCACTGGGCCGCAGCAGCTGATAGCGGGTCATTTTCCCTGTAAATTGTGTAAAGTGAGCAATAACCTCTACTGTTTTTTAAAAGAACACATGTTAAAGCAACAGTAAAGAGTTGCAGGGTCGTATTTTTTTTGTTGCTGAACTGATTTAGGTGGCGTTTGTTGTGCGAGGGTTTTGCAGTAATCTCTGGGTGTGCATGTGCCTGCGCTCTGAGGCTGCTTGTCGGAGCGCTGGTTGTAATCGTGCACGCAGCTGAGCAGCAGCTTTTCTCCCGCTGAGTTTAGAGAAGCTTGGCTCGCTGCGCCCGGCCCGGCCCGGCTTTACTCTCCGCCGGGCCGGGGAGCAGGCTGAAGTTTGTGCAGGGGGAGATTACGTCTGTCATGGAAAGTGGGTCAGACGGTGGGCACGACTTTATAGCCTTGTTTCTGTTCAAGGTGGTGAAGGAAAGAGGAGTCAGGGGTGGGAGGGTTGGGGGGGGGGGGACCATTAAACCACCAGTCCTTTTTCCATAACGTCGCTCCAGGAGCCTCCTCATGTTCTCCCTGTGTTGTAACTCCCTGTACTGTACGTTCTCTGACTAAACATTCGCGAGATGGTTCAGTGATGTGGGGGGGGGGGGGCTCAGCTGGATGCTTCAGGGAGAGCGGGTGCCTTTATCTGACTTTATAAGCCCTGAAAAGAAAGAGGAAAATATTCCCCCAGACACAAAATATAATTTCTGTTCAACAGAAAACGTAGAGAAAGGGATAAATTAACGCCGCCCGTGATCAGATGTCGAGGATCTGTGATGCTGTGGGCCTTTTTTCTCCTCCGAAGGCCCCAGTGACATCGCTGCAGCACATGGCATCCTGATTTCTTTAAAAAAAAAATCAGGAGATTCTAACAGTCTGTGAGTGGGTCTTTTAGCGAGGTAATCATACTAAATGTATGGTTTTAATCAGAGCAGAAATGCGTCAATAGACACAAAATAAACTTTATTTCAAGATAACCACGGTTGCCAGACTGAAATCCTACAGGAAACCCAGGGGAGTCGATCCAGAGAGGTTGTGCTTAGAAGAACGGTCAGATTCTTCTCGCTGAATCCTCCAACTTTGTGAAATGTTCTCAGAGAAAAACCAAGTGCTGGCCCGTTTGCAGAAGGCACCCCTGCTGGCAGTACCAAGTATTTACAGAATGGGTGCCAATGATTAGGATTTTGTCCAAAACAATAATTTAAAATCGATGACTTTTTCCCCCTGCTGAATAAATGTACCCAAATTGAAGGCGGGATTTTCTTCCATTTTTTTTACTGTGACATTATGCTGCTGCATTCGGAAATGGGGTTTATTTTAAGGAGTGCCACTAAATGTGCTAGACACTATATGTGTCAACAAGAACATCATTTAAACATGGACAAAATAGTAATCTATGCAAAACTATGCAGATGCTAAACCTTACATATTAGTCTCCTGTTTCTTTCCATGCCTTATTTTGCTTATTTGCATACAGCGCGATGTTACTATTGGATAGGATGCATTCCTCACACTGCAGATGCTAATTTGGTATATTTTTAGCACAGCTCAGGTCAAAATATCTAAAGATAAAAGGTTTTACCTGTAGGTTATTTAAGGAGCAAGTTATCCGGCTTATGTAAGACAGATTTGGATAGAAAATCAGCCTTTTTTTTTTCTTTTCAGACTCAAACTGTTTCTGTGGGGACCCTCACTTTCTATTCGAATCATCAGATTTTGTTTTCTACAGAAACAGCTGAGACAGTGCTGCTCAGGTTGTGCAAAATAAGGTTGTGAGATCGTTGAGATGTCATCTCTGTGGTTTCCTTGTTTCGCTGTATGTTAGAATGGCCTAGTGGTATTTAGCTCCCAAAAAAAAAAAAACAAAAAAAAACCAAATGTGCAGACACATTTTCTTAGGCACGGCCTGCATTTCTCAAAGCCCCTGTGATCATGCTCGATAACCATTTCCTGCCTCTCTCCCCAACCTTCCTGTGTCAAATGAGCTTGAGTGAACGCTGCTAATCAGTCTCTCACACAGATTGGTTGAGTGTGGAGCTTGTTGACGTTGTGGCTTCCCCGCTGAGTGCTGCTGCTTCTGCTAATGCACAAAGACACTGAGCTGTAATGCCTAAACAAACCCATAAATTAGTCAACCAAGCAAATGCTCAGAGAATGGCTCTTATCATTTAGCTTCCAAGGATTCCAAGGAGTTTCGTGTAATATTTTAATATAGTAGTGATCAATATTTCTCCAGGCTTTCAGGAGGAAAGTTTCTTAGGACATTAGCTGTGTTTCCATCAATGTTTTTTTTATTCACATTTTTAAGTATCACCTTAAAAAAGGTTGAGGGAAACGGTCAAATTTGAAATAACTCGTAAACAGTTTTTACGCTCACTTGAGGTGGTTTTTGGATTTAGCGAAGAAGAGTTAATGCACAAAACCGGAGATGGAAACACATTTGCAGAATAAGTTCTGATGTAGCAAATATTTACCTCACATGACAGATCAGCTGTTTCCGCTGTCAATGTCCTCGCGGATATTTCCATTACATGGACAGAATTGCATTTCTTTCTATACGTTTCAGGACTGCAAGTAACATCAACGCTAGCTGACATGAAAGAATAATTACGACTTCCCGGATAGCAGCATGTTTCTTCAAATCTCTCTCCTTTTTTTCTCAGATGTGTGCTCCATGCTAGTTTGCAACTTCTACCTCCTGTTTATTACAGTCTTGCATAATGTCAACTTCTGACTAAATTACGTTTTGTGTAGCCTGGTTAATTCCCTCCAAACCAGTAGATGGAAACATGCCTAATTTGCATTTTCTTTTCTGCAACATTTTAAAGGTTCGCTCAAAATTTGCATGACTATTGGATGGAAACATGGGTATTGGCTGTTTTTTTTTTTTATTTTTTTTTATTTTACTAATTTTCAGTTCAGTATATGACTTGTTAAGTCTTAATCTCGGCAGCTCCTCCAGAGTTGTGATCGTCCTTTTGGGTGCTTCTCTGCTTAATGTTCTCCTTGCTGAGTCAGATAGGTGGATATCCATAATGCTCTTTGTACTCTAGTGTTGTCTAACAAACCTTGGAAACAGCTGGGTTTATACCGAGAGTAAATTACACAAGGGTGTACCATATTTACTAGAGGATTTCCAAAACAATTGGTTGCACTGAATTGTGTTTAGTGGTGTCAGAGTAAAGGGGGCTGAAAGTTCTTCAGAGATGATATATGCAAACAGATTATTAAAGCAAAGGTTCATTTTAAGGCCCTGTTTACACAACTTTTCATGAAAATGGAACAGTTTGGTTGTGTTTGTACTTTTCATTAACATGACAACAATAGATGTCCAGCCCAGAAAACAGATTTTTGTACACATGCAAATTTTGAGTTTCAAAGAACATAGCATCGACTAGTGGCAATAAGAGGGAATTACACCAATTTCAGGTCTCTTCTGTTGCTCTGTAGACAGAGATTGCAATTAGAACGTTGTCGTCTAAATGTGTTAACAGGAATGGGAAATAAACCCCTTTTTCAATGGATTGTTGTCATGTAAACGGGGACTAAGTCCCACTAAAACTTAGTAAACGGAGAATGAAGTCATTCATCTTAGTTGAAATATTTTGCATTCACTCTCAGAGTTTTCTGTAATCCTTTAAAGTGGTCCTGATCAATAGTTCTTCAGGCATCTTGGATGTCTTTCAAAGTTTTCCTTTGTACTTTGGCTGCCTTTTAACTTAATTTCAATGCAGCGCTAGACCCATTTGTTAAACTACCATCTCTGACCTATGAGTAATCCAAACATAAACACGCTCAAAGGGATCAATTAGTGTTACTTGTGTTTGTAACTCAGAAAAGAACCAACGCTAAATTGGAGGTTTGGAAATTTAAGTAGTAGCCTGTCAGAAAGATGCAATTTGTTCAAACCAAGAATCACAATCCCAAGGAGCAATAAGGTGAAAACTTATCAACATATTATCTACAGAGAAATGATGCCCCTCTTGGGTCCTGTGTCAGACCCTACCTGGATTTCTTTTCCTATGTTTGATAAAGGCATGACTTTCAGATGCTGCTTATCATATGTTGTTTTGTAAAGCTTGCCAGTTGTTTAGGTTGATCATTTCTAAAAGCAGGGAGCCAAAAAGAAAAACTTTGGAAGCCTTTCTGAATACCTGGTGAACTATAAACTTCTTTAAAATATCTTAATATCATCTCTAGCCTGAAAACAATTAATTATGGGTCACTAACATAGCATTATGTCCACACATATGAACACTTTCGGTTTGAGTTGTTTTAAACTGCTAAATTGTGGCATAATATTCTCTACACTTTAGCTGTTTATATTTTCAAAACCCGTAATGTTAAAGGACATCAGTTTACTACATTTAAAGCTATAGTTGGTAATCCTGTTCAGAAACACTTTTTGTTGTACTGGGTAAAATGGTCCATCCTGAAAGTAGTAAATACATTATGTATTCACAAAAAGGAGCTTTAAAATCAATCTCTGTGGGAGCTGCACGCTGCAGTGTAAAAACTATAACCAATCTCTGCCGTTCAATCCGAAGGGCATGGATTTGTCAGAGTTTTATTGCTGCTCTCACCCATAGACGTTGTATACTCTCCCCCTCTGGTGTTCAAGTTCAGGGAGTATCGCCTTATCTATTGGTTGTCCCACATTTAAATCATTCTGACGCGTTCACAAAACACCAGTGTCCGTGCTCTTTTCTTCCTGGTCTCTGCTTGCTGGCTGCACATGTGCACTTCTGGTGTTTATGTATCTGGTTAGCTTAGTGGCTAGGCTAGCGGTTAGCCGTTTTCTGTAGCTCTGCTGCTCTCACTGTAGACTTTGAACATGGCTGAGAATCAAAAGAAGCAAACTGCATTCTTGTTTATGAGAAGAAGAGGAAGACCTCAGTAGAAAGAAATAAGACCAGAGTGGATTTGGGAGATTTATTTCATGCGATCCCCCTGAAGAGCGGAAGAGCGATGTAAGACGGTCTTGCGCATGTATTCAAAACGGACTTGAGGAAACTTCCGGAAAAATCGCAGACTCTAGCTTTAAGGTAGCTATTTCTGAAAATAACTTCAGAGAACCTCACGTCAAAAATTCCAACCTAACCCGTTAATTGGGCTTCAGTCAGCTTGAGAGTTTCATGGCCTTTTTGTAGCCAATCTTTTTGTAGCTTGAATGGTTTAATCAGAAAAGAGCTGAATGATTAGTTTTGTGTAGCAAAGCAAGCTAGTTCGGAGTTTCGAGTCAACTATGCTGAGGATCAAATGGCAGGACTTTCTGTCAGTGAAGACTACAGAACCAAGTAAGCTGAAAAAGTCCTGCTGGGGCTGATGTATCTGACCTTCTTAAAAAAAAAATCTCAATGCAAGATAAAATTAAACTTCCTCACCAAAATGAACTTGCCCATTCTTCCCATGACCTAGTGAAAGGAAATGACAGAAAAACAATGACGTAACTGTAAGAGTAGTTAGTTATAGGTCAAATCTCTGGGAAGAAAAGTTATCTAATTACAGATAAAACTGATGGTTGCTTGTATCATTTAAAATAATAAATGTTTTTTAAAGAAAAAGTTGCAATACCCTATTCCTGAATAGTAAGGTTGGTCCATTTGGCTTAAATAACTTCAGCAAGATGCTTCATGCATTTTATATTGCTTAAATGTTTTTATATTGTTAGAAACATATATAAAATGTATCCAAATAGGGTAGAAAGACACAACAGCTATCCCATTTTTTTCAACTTCAGCTATAAATAGGGTATATTATTCAACACAGTTGAATGTGTCCTCTTGAATCTCTCAGACCGATGAGAATTGGCTAAATGTCGAGGTGAAACAAAGCAGAGTAGTAGAAGAACACAGCAATCACTGTCACATCCATCTAATACACAATATCATCTCAAGCTTTTCCTAAGAGACAGCAAAGGGGTATCACGGGTGTCTGTTTCAGTGATTTCAACCATAAAACACTAAGAACTGTGCAGAGAATCAATGAATCTGTATTTAGAAAGGTTTGTCAGACTGTAAGAACAGACTCTCACACACAGCGCTGCCGCTTGCTTTCAGGCCGGTCATAGTGCATATTTTAAACTGTCTAAAGATGACGCTTGGCCTTGTAAGCGGTGCTGTGGGACATATATGTGCTTGTATCATGTGTAAACTCAAGCATCCCATGTTATTGATATTTGTTAGAGAAGCTTTGCAACATGCAGCCACTCACTGTAAGTTGATGCTTGATTCGCATCTATAAGACTGGAGAAAATAAGCCTTCGAAGTCAGAGATTTTTCACGCTCACCATTGCAATGTTCACGACATGCACCAGGGTCTGAAGGCATGCAACTTACAGGCACCTGGGCGCTTCTTCTGCGCTGTAACAGTGTTATGATTTTTGCTTGTGCCGATCCAAGACCTTGCTTCTTTTCGTCATGTCCAACAAGACCATTAGTTGTATGTGTACAGTATACAGCAGTCTGCGTTCTGCCTTCTGAATCATTGATGAGGCTGTAATTCGAACACCAACCCGCCCTGCCGTCTGTCATCAGATCGTCTCCTCCAGGCGCAGCTCTCAGGAAAACCAGTGGGTCGTTCTTTCAAAGAACCGACTAGGGAAACCAGCCCCGGAAACTGCAATCAGAAACTCTTTGTTACAAGATGGACACGTTACAAAAGACTCACTCTCTCTGAAACATTTAGAGTAAATTGCGTCTCATCTTTGGGTTATATCCAGACATGAACTATAAATGCTCACATTTTCTCCATGAACCCCCTTCTCCCTCTGTTCCATTTAGTCCAAACATCACGGTATCTGTGCTAATGGTCAAGGGGTTTTGGTAAATGGAATTGCAGCTCAAGAATGTAAAGTAAAATCCATCACTGTGATTTTTAAAAACGGTTTTTCCTTTGTTGGAAATATTTGGCACACAACAAGAAGAATAAAGTGCAACCAGAGTCGAACCCAACCAAGACCAACCAGGGTTCACAAGCTGCGAGCTGCCACCCTCATCTGCCTTTAACACAAACATAAACCCAAAACATGAACAAAATCAGGCTGGAAAGTCATTATCGGCTTTTAAGTAATGAAGCTTCAAGTTTTAAAATGTCCCCTGAGCTCCAACAACACTGATGTAATGTAATGTATAAACAGTATTTAAGAAAAAATGGAAAAAAATATATATACATATATGAATAATCACATATTTTAAACAAGGAAGAATTTATTATTCTATGGCTTCAAACACAATGTAAAACGCATATGTGGCCACGGAAGTGATTGGAACACCTGATTTAGATTATTTGGATGGATTAGTGGATACTTTTGACAGTACAGTGTATAATTGGTCACAGGTTCACAATCAAACACCAAGCCATGCAGACTGTTTCCACAATCATTTGTGAAATAATGGGTCACTCTCAGGAGCTCAGTGGACTCCAGCGTGGTTCTGTGACCGGATGTCACTTTTGCAACAAGTCTACTAGTGAAATTTCCTCACTCCTAAATATTCTACAGTGAGCTGTCAGTGGTTTTATAACAAAGTGGAAACAACTGGGAACGACAGCAGCTCAGCCACGCAGCGTTAACTTGCGTAAACTGAACGAGCAGAGGCAGTGGATGCTGAAGTGCATGGTGCGTAGAGGTCACCAACTTTCTGCAGAATCAAACGCTACAGACCTCCAAACTCCATGTCGTCTTCAGGTTAGCTAAAGAGCAGAGAGTAGAGAGCTTCATGGAATTGGTCTCTGTGGCCAAGCAGCTTCATCCAAGCCATACATCACTAAGTGCAAAGCAAAGCGTCAGATGCAGTGGTGTAAAGCACGCCGCCACTAGACTCTAGAGCAGTGGAGACACGTTCTCTGGACTGACGAATCACGGTTCTCCATCTGGTAATCTGATGAACGAGTCTGGGTTTGGCGGTTGCCAGGAGAACGGTACTCATCTGACTGTGCCACGTGTAAAATTTGGTGATGGCCGTTCCTCTTCCAGCATGACTGTGAACCAGAGCACAAAGCGAGGTCCATAAAGACATGGATGAGAGAGTTTGGTGTGGATGACCTTGACTGGCCGGCACAGAGTCCTGACTTCAGCCCACAGAACACCTTTGGGATGAATTAGAGCGGAGACTTAAGAGTCAGGCCTTCTCATCACAGCATTGTATTGTGTTTGGTTTGGTGCTCCATATGGCTTGGAGATTGTTTCCCAGATGTTGTTTATTCTCACAATGAGCTTTGTGTCTATTTTTTCCTGACAGTAGAGAAAGGTGCAGGGAGTATGCCAGCATGATGAATAGTTTACTTTGTTTTATGGAATAAACTTGTATTGTGTTTTTTTTGTGCTTCTCTTCCAAATATCTACAACGTTATTCATAGAGAAACAGAAATAGAACCACAAATGTTTTTAATAACTCTTTCCGAAGCGGAGGAAAGGAAATAATTAGATGACATTAGTCACGAGTCAGATTCACCTCTTTGCTCCACTAATTTAGCCTCTGACATCTGCTCTCATCCACTCAGCTTTCCCTCAGTCTGAAGTTGAACACCCACCTCCTCTAACAGGGAACCCTGTCTTGGTGGTGTCCTGTTCATGATCCTGGACACTGTGGAGATGCCAGTGCCACGGTGGCTCCAGAGCAACCGGTAGTTTGTTATGAAGAGTTAATTTAATGCCCAGCAGGAATTTGGCGCCAAAGGGTCTGACTCCAGTCTGTCTTTTTAGGACTGGTGGGTGGAGATAAGACTAGTGACACTGAGCGTTGGGAAAGGCCTTGTCCTGGTTGAATTAAGTTGAGGTTAAAGATGTCTATTTCAGAGCAGCACCGATGGGTTACTCTGGGCTATAAGACTCCAGGCAGCTTTTGATGCCACTGTTACAACCTTCACATCAGCTTTCAGCGCTGCGGCTCGGGTTTACATTCCTCACCTTGTTCCTAATGTCCAAGTCCTTCTCCTGACCTGCTCGACATATTTCATGTCTAGTGGTTCACAGTTGACGAGAATATTGTTGTGGCAACGCTTCCAGGGGTCAAGTTCCTGGAATCTGGCCCAACTGGGTCCGTTTTAATGTTTCTTCTTCTGAAAGGTCTTTTTAACGTTTTTTGTCCTTGGACTCTGGCTGCTTTTCCCTTAATTTTCTGACCCTTTTCAGAGGATTGTTTTTTTGCTTATGGCTTTTAACTCTGACCTATTCAGATACACAAGGGCTCCTAAACACCAAGGATAAACTAGTGTGAACTGATTTTAAATACTATCTTTAGGCACTTTGTTACAAGCAGCTTTTCACAAAGCCCAAATTGTGTTCCCATTTATTCAACAGAATCTCTGAAAAAATACAGAGTATAAAAGTTTGATGAACCTTTGAGTCTCTGCTGGTTTTTCCTTTTAAAACGTATTTTTCAGATCCTGTTTATGTGCTAGAGAAAGCTCATTTCAGGCCTGACACTTGCCCTTAACTTGTCCACTTTCCTCACATCTTCAGCGCGCACCGAGCACTTTGGTCTCATATTGATGCACAGAGAAAATAATAACTTTGAAAGACCTTCAGAAATCATGAAAATGTACTGAGGACATTTCTTAATAATACCCAGGTTTGATTCTTTGGAAGGAAATACATTGAAAGGAAAGGCGGTTTGAAACATTTGTACAGCGCATAGAGTAACTGTTTTGGCAATAGCATGTGTAGATATGTTTTTCTTGTTTCTGGGAGTTTATGAGATCCCTGGTGTGGCCTAATGGCTGTCCCAAAGAGCCCTGATTCCACTGACTGTGGATTTCCTGTAAAACTATGTTTTCATTAAAGTCGGGGAATTTAGCCCCTCAACGCATAAACATGACAAATGATGTAAGGCTAATTGAATTCTTAGTTGCCCTTGTGGAGAACATGTGCTTACCATCATGAGCGAACAGGATGTGCATCACTCATTTCCCTGAAATCAACCATTTTATTAACTTTTACATTTATGGCATTTGACTTTCTGATGAGTAACAGCTTTGCTCAACTTTCAGACAGAACGGCATCAGTCCACTGTTGACAGATTTGTGCATGTGGCGGTTAATGAATTGTCCTTTAGACTTTAAGCGGCTTCTCATGGTAGAATATAAAGTCTAGACATAGGACACCATCATGAATGCTAGAAGCTGCTTTGATATGTATTTTATGTTTTCTGACATTCAGTAGACTGATAGTTCTCAAGCTTTTTACTATAAGAAGCACCTCAGTATTTTAACAAGAGTTCAGTTTTTGTTATAAAAACAAAACAAAAACTCTGCAAGGATGTGATTTAATTCTATTTTTTTTATCAAAATTTGAAATTTCCAAGTTTGAAGTCGAGAAAACAATGAAAACATACAGAAAGTAGGGATGATGAATGGGAAGAAAGTTTCAGGACCAAATCTGTCCTCAATTTCCAATATGGGCGCCCTGCGTGTGAAAGTTTGCAATGGTTGCAATAAAAGGAACAGTTTATTGGTATTTTTGACTATTTGTATCTCATTAAGTCTTTTACACACAGTGCTAGCGAAGCTAGCTAACACTATAGCGACATGTTGCTAAAGTGTTTGAAAGCACAGAATACAGAGAAATGGGTCTAATGCATTGCTAGTAGAAAGTAGCTCGGTCATTGAGTGTATATTGGTCGCTGCTCTTTGGAGCCGACAACACGCAGCACACGAGAAAATGAACATTAACAGTTAAGATTATGTGGGAGTAGCTTTTGACGCATCACGAGGGATAGTCATTTTATTAGCTTGCGCTCCCCTCACTTTGTTTTGGTATCATTGCAGTGCGCGTGGTTCTGTGTTTCAGTGAAGTATCTTTAAGGTGGAATGTTGTATCTAAAGACCAATCCATATCGCTAAAACAATGATTCTCAACGACTCTTGATGGTCAGAGATCTTTTGCGGTTATAGTTGGAATGAGCTTCGTAATTAGCTTCACCTTTTCTGACTTAGTCAGAATCTTTAGCATCGCTGTTTTAATGAAGTTCTGGTTTCCCGTGGCAGGAAACATCCGCTGTTTTCCTTCCAATTCTGGGTCAAAACCTGTAATCTAGTTCGTCCTGAAAAGAGATTTGCTCTTAATTTCACACATCTGGCATATGACAGATGTTTTCTAAATGATTTTCTTTTCTTCACCATAAACACAAGATAATCAAGTTTTGATGTTTGTTAATCGGGTCAGAATCACCCTTGTCCGCATCTCTATGTAATCCCCCCACCCCACCACCACCCTGTTATAGTGCGAATGAGGACTACACTTTTACTAGTTTTAACAGATTATCTTTTTGATCATTATAAAGTATTAGTTGTGTTGCATTGTCAGTGTTTAATATTTTAAGCCTATAGTAAGAAGAAAAATCTCGAGGCACTGTGAAACGTCCCGTTTAGTCTCCAGTGTTCTCCAAAACTAATGTTGATCCCTGTCGGTCCACATTTCCTCTTCTCTTTCAACCCATGTCTAATCAGACTTATGTAGCTGATCTCTGTGTCTATCGCAGTGCAAATAGAAGACCTCTTATAGCCGCACATTCAGAGGCACAGTAGAGACCACCTCCGGGGACCAGTGAGGATGAGAGGAGAGAGCGTGTCCGAGAGTGGGCAGGGAATTGGGACTTCCTGTGTGCATCGACACGCTGGCTCGGCGTAAATCACCTCTGAGCAGACTGAGCTCCAGGGAGAAATGTTGGCTTTAGGGTTAGGCTTTCAGAATCATGTGACGATAATCTAAAAATGATGATGTTTTTTAAATCAGTTTTTCATTTCTTGCTGCTGCACAGCAACACGTCAGGACTTCACACTTAGATTTGTGTCCCTAATTAAGTCTTATCAGTCTGTGTACACCAGGCGGACCTTCAGGAGTTTAATTCACGCTCCATTTATTTTCTGTAACCCTGCATGAGCAAGCACGTTTTCTTCATAAATTGCTCTGCCGATCTAAGGTTTCTTTGGATCAGAAACTGCTGTATACTGTACCAGCTCACCCTAAGACTGTACATCTGATGTGGGAGTGAAAATGAGTCTGATCGTGTCTCTGTGGATTTAAGACTGTCCCTATTTAAAGACAGCCGAACCCATAAAACATCTCTATATGCAAAGATGAGGAAAATTGGATTTTAAAAATGTAGGAGGTGTTGCAGCCTTGCTTCTGAGATCCAATTCACACCAGTAAAAGAAACCGTGAGCAGGATGAAGAATTAACACAAGATGTTTGCCAGAAACAGATTTGAAATGTTCGGTTTGGCAGAGAACCACCTGTTCTGATGGTAAGAGCTGAAAAAGGGTCATCATTTCTTTATTCTTTATCGCCAGCATCATTGTCCTTTTGGATAACGTGCGCAACATACCAGAAAGTGAAGGTCATATATCTCCATAATACCAAAAACAAAAAAAAACAAATGCTACATGGTAAAAGAGGTCCTTTTCTTTCATTCTTTGAGTTTCGTTCCATATATACCTTTTCTTTCTGGCAGAACGAGCTGCTACTGTGTCAAACACTTCATCACAGTAGCTCATAAAAAAAATAGTGTTCTCACACATTTTAGTGTTGAAGAAACAGCCAGCAGCAAGCATGTGACAAAGTAACAGGCTTTTTTTTTTTTTTTTTTATAATTGTGATCATTTCTGCCTGGAAAATCCTACTAAAATAAATCCAGGGGTGAAAAGACACTTGCCAATTACCACTATTAAGATATACAGAGGATTTAAATAGAACCGGTTTTAAAAGCTACTAAAATGTTACGTACAGAGTAAAGCAAAGCTGCAGCTCCCTCACCTGTTGCTGTGCACTGACAGTCAGCTGGCTCACAGCCGCCGCTCTTATTCAGGCACCGCTTTATAAATATACAGCTGGTGAACTACGAGCAGCAGCTCTGGCTATCAGAGCAGATAGCACGACTAATCAAGCAGCGAATATCAGCTCTTCTACCCGTTTTAATCTATGAAGAACTTGAAAAAGGTCTATTTTTTCAGTTTAATAAAAGATAAAAATATATATATAAAAAAAGAAAATGAGAATTGGGAAACTACTACTTTATTCTATACCTTTATTGAAATAGCCATAAATATATGGTTGTTGTAAGTACATTATACTAGTATAAAATTATTATTGTTTCCTGTAGCAGCAGTAGGAATACTTGTTTTTCAGTTAAAATAAATAAATAAAAGGATACATTTTTCCTTTAAGTCAGAATATCCCGAGCCTTTTGTGAAGCTGCACCTATCAGGCTTTCCCTCGCTAATACCGATTTTGTCAGATTTTAATTTCCTTCCTATAGATTCACAACACTTAAGGAGAAAAACATGTATTTCGTCTTCTTTGAATGAGATGCGCAGTTTAAACAAAACATGAAGGCATTAAAGATTATCACCATATATGCATTAAAGCACAGTTCTGACTTATCTGACTTTTATCAAACTCAAAAAAGCTATTTCAAATGACATCATACATTTTTTACATTTTAAATGGTGGGACTTCTCAGCTCCCATATATGGCCACATGACCGGTGCGTCTCTGGACTTTTCTAACGACACCTCTAAGATTTTCAGCTTAAATCGCTTGGAATGACTGCATAAAAAAATAGAGTAGTAAAACTAAAACAACATAAAAAAGTAGCATGACTCTTTATTCTCATAAATAATAATAATAAAATAAATGCTAATGTCAAGGCCTGTATCCAGACAACAGGCCCTGACACTCATCCTTTCTCCGTGTCTCGGGGGAAAATGAAGTCATTGACTGAGTGAGCTAAATCAAGAAGACAAAATGGAAGGTAAAAAAAAAAGGGGGGGAAAGAGGATCCGGCTTCAGGTTTGTCAGACCCACCTCATGGATCAGTTTCCGAGGCATCAGGAGTCTAATCTACCAAATGTGTAAAACAATCCCTCTCCCCTGACCCAGTGCTGCAACCCTACCCACAGACACAAGACCCAGAGAGTTGGAAATCTAGCTTGCATCAACACAAATCCTTACACACGTGCATTGTATCTAAAACTCTCTTCTTGTTTGCAGTGTGTACCGCCTCCCACGCTGAAATGGGAAGAAACTGCCCAACGGTTAATTGTAGGGTTTGCAACTCAAGTGTTGTTAGAGTTAAACTGTTTGAAAGACCAACACCAAGCATGAGGTTTGTGGTCAGACGGCGTAGGCCGTTAGCATGATGCGCTGCATAGTGCTCCATATTCAAGTCCTTTTGGAAAAATAGCTAAACCTATTCCAAGAAATTGTAGGAAGCCTTCTATTCCAAGTCCTCACACAGACGTCTGTCTCCCACATTCATAGAAACAGCTTTGTCCTCTTCCATTTGCATAACGTTCTATATAATATTCAACATTTGGCAACAGTCTGTTGTAGGTTTAGTTTTGTTGCTACAGATTAAAGTTTATTCTCTGATCACAAATAAAAAAAAAAATCACATATTTTCTGCTTTACTTGAGAACATGAGTTAGTTTTTAAGTCTAACTAACCATCAATGACGACAATGCCAGCTCTGCGCTTTAAGGCAGCAGCTATAACACGTCCAGAATTTGAAAGGCGGCACACTGGGATCGGCTGCTGCTTGACGCAGGAAGTTGAGGTTTTTGATTCGGGGCGCTGACGTAGGATGGGCTCGCTTCACTTGGAGCTCCTCTCCTCTGAACAACAAAAAAAAAGAAGCTTTAATTGGAGGTATTTTAAGTTAATTATAGATGGTTACGCCACCATTTAAGTTGTGAGCATTGGGTCTCTTTGTAGTCGTTTGCAAAGCTGTTTTATCTAAATATCCCCTCACTAATTAAACTATTTTGCAGCTTTAAAACTGGCAAACGGGAAAAGTTAGTTTAAACCTCTGGTTCTTTTTCCAGAGAACGAAAGACTGTTAATGTTACTGTAGAAAAGTCGTCGAACAGGAAAAGCTCAGCAAAGTAATGAAGCAGTTGATGTTTTTGAAGTCGGCTCCAATTATTGGTTTTTGTGAAGGTCTGACCTGCCCATTTAGGTCTGATTTCATTCTCAAACTAAACCTGACAGCGTAGATATGTTTGTTCATTCATTTCTGCTCTAATAATCATTTTGACATCATCATACATATTTATGGTAAATAAGTTTATTTAATCACATTAGGTTATTTTCTTCTCCTTCACTAGAAATCTGCAAATAATGACCTCCAGGTTATTGGATAGAGTTATTAACAGAAAAAAAACAAACAAATGAAAACAACGAGTGTGTGTCTCACTTCAGTGACCTTTTGCTCACTGGGTTTATTTTTTTCCCCAAAGAGTTTTTTTAATTCTCAGTGTTGTGAGGTTAAGCACGTGGAAATGCCTTTTTTCCCATAATGAGCAGGCTCACTTTTTGCACTTTACAAGTGGGACATGGTTCAAGTGGATTGGAGCTGCTTTCTGAGGGATTTTGAAAAAAGGGAGCTTTTGTTTAGGGTGACGTCCGTTCTCAGCGGGTGGTGGCAGCTGAGCACGCTCCTTTTCCTGACATTGAGCCTTTTTATGATCTGTTCAACCTCTGAATGTGTGGAAAATATGTGTGTGTGTGTGTGTGGGGGGGGGGGGGGGGACAGCAATTTCCTTAAGTATTAGCTTGACCTCTTTAGTTTTAGACATTTTGGTTTTCAATTCCAATTTTTAAGTATATTTCTTTTTGTTAATAGATTTTATTTAGCTGAATTTATTTTTGTTTGTCTTTTTTGTGTGCGTCTCCCATTTTATTTCAAGAAAACCGCCTTTAATCATTTACGATGTGTTTGGTGTAAACAGTTGTTGTTGTTTTTTTAGATTTACAGATGTTAAGTAATCTATCAGGAGTAATATTGGTTTGATTAAGGGTTACAGTCCGTCATATTTCATGAGAATCAAATAGGGATCTGAACCACAATCAGTCTAAATAGGCTGCAATACCAGAATACAATACGGGAATAAAATTTAATATACTTTAGATTTCAGGATATTTACGTCACATCAGGGATCTGCAGCCTGTGGCTCCGGGGCCACCTGTGGGTCTCTAGGACTCCACGGTGGCTCCTAATAACGTTTGCCAATAATGATGCAGTCTTTTGATACGCAAAAATTACACATTTTTCAGAATTATTAAACATGCAACTCAGGAAAAATGTGTATATGCTTTCGTTGTAAAAGTCCAAATTTTTCTTCTTAGTTTTAAAACAAAGGAAATTTATGAATTATGAATCATAAAGGCACATCTAAGTTTTGCAACTGCAGGCCAATTATATTTAGTCAAAGTGGGCATAAAGGGCAGTTAAGGTTGTTGATTCCTGTTACAAAGCCTGCAGAGCACATATGCCCACTTTTTCCTTCCCAGATGCAACAATCCTTAACATGATGTTATTACTATCTCAGTGAAAGCAGATTTTAAACTAATACCAGATGCTAAAATGTCACACACATTATCAAGAATCTTTGAAACTGAGATTTCTGATTACCATAACGCGTATGTGGCTCCATGAAGCTGTTAGAGAGACAGGAAAAAGCGTGTCTCGTGTTTTTTAATATAACGCAAAAAGCTGATGTGGGTGAGACTTTCTTACTACCAGATCCTGGCAGGAGAAAATAACTGCCAGTGAGATCATTCCTGAAATATTTATTTATCATCTTCCTGCAACACGGCCTCCTAAACAGCTGTCAAAAGAACAAGTCTGTAAGAGGACCTGTTGAATCACGCTAAAACCTTGAATTTCCATGTTGTTAGATGGGATATTCAGACACACTCCCGGCTGCGCTCCCAATCATTCAGCATTTATAAACTCTGCCTAACTATTTCCTTTCTGACCCGCACACGGTTCTGACGTCCAGAGCATTATATGCTGCTGTTCAGAGCCGCCCGTCGCTGCTGACGGCTGGGTCAGAAGAGACACAATGTTTGGAAGTCTGATTGGACATATCTGGACGGGAACGGGCCGCTCCGTCCTCTGCTTCCAGCTCTCTCTCCTCCTTTTTCCATTACACTTTGCTCTGTGATTGCCTTCAGTTCGCCCTGACTCACATCAGCAGAACACATGTTGGCCTTCCCGGACACGCGGACCTTTGCGGACCCATGATCTGTAGCGTAGCGGCGGAGAGCGCGTTTTTCACGTCCTGTTCTGTCCCTCATTGCCATGTTAGCAGCCTTGAAGGGAGCTGTGGGCAGGGGGGCCTGGGAATATGACGCTTTCCCTTCATATTGCGTAGAAGATGAAAAAAAATGTAGTAAAAGCCCTATCTTATCAACGGCTCGTAATAGCGGGAACAAAGCGGCAGTCGTGGGACGCAGAGATGAGAAGATTGCAGAGGAGGGCCGACGCAGACTTTCTGTTTTGGGAAAGCGGTTGCCGTGAGCTTTTGAAGCGCTTTCTGGCGCTCAGCAGCTGGGGAGCTTCAGAGCCTCGGTGTCGCTGCGACTCATGCCGGTGACATGAAAAGGTGCGAGATGCCTTAGAGCCGCAGTGTTTTGAGGATGTGGTGAAAGCCAGCAATACCGGGATGATTAGATATCTGTTGGGCTTATTCATAAAGGGCTCTGACAGAGATCACAGCAGCCACAAGTCCGGAGATGAGCTTGTTGTTTTTTCCTCCTTCAGATTTCTGCTTTTTTTTTTTTTTTTTTTTTACGCAACCGTCATCCGCCCTCAGCTTAGATTGTGCTAAATAATGCCAGATTTCAGCGCAGCACGCAGAACTTCAGTAGCTCCTTGAGTGATGTATTGAAACTGAAGTATATGAATTCATCACCAGCGCGTTTCTGCAGATGGTTAGGAGACGGCACCGATGCTCCAGTTAAGCTGTTTGTTTGCAGAAAGCAGTTTGCTGGAAACTTTGATTAAAGTAAGTGACAGATGCTGGGTCCAGCCGTAGAATCAATTCCAACCTTCGTGGCATTTAAAAGGAAATACTATGTACACGAAATTATAACTTTAAAGTTTGAACAAAGCAGATCAGAAACATTGTTATATTTAGTATTCTCATCCTGTGTTTTGTAGTTTTTACACAGCGACAAGCCCATTTCATCGTGAATCTATCTGCATGCCCTGTACACCAAACTAAAATCATCACCTCTGAACATCTGTAATTATTTATTAATCATCTGACCCACTTTAACATGAGGAAACGTTTCAGCGATGAAGACCAGAACCATGTTGGAGAGCTTCTCGTCTAACTATTGTTCTTGTCGTTTCTGTCGTTTCTTCCTTTCCTTGCAAACGTGTTGTGAAAATTAAAATTAATGATTTTGGGTGTGGACATATTTATTTTTTAAAGGTTTTTATCAGAGATGAGTTATTTTTTCCATTGAAGAAGTTTGATGTCTTTCTGTTTCTATGATAAAATTACCGCGGGTACAAAATCTAAACCAAATCGCACTTGTTGAAACTAAATGTCATAGTAGATGATCATGTTTTATACCAGAAACGCTGTTCTTATTTATGCGTGACTTTAGTGCCAAACATAGTTTAAAAGTCGTTGCACCACTGTTGACCTTTAAAGGTTTTGCTGAGTTTTATATGTGGGTTAACCCCAGCAAGTATCACAGCCCCCAATATTGAAAAAGCAATCACATTTGGTTTAAAGCTTATTTTACAATTAATTTTCATCCATCCATCCATCCATCCATCCATCCATCCATCCACCCGTCTTCTTCCGCTTATCCGGGGTCGGGTCGTGGGGGTAGCAGCTTCAGTAGGGAGGCCCAGACGTCCCTCTCCCCACCACTTGGGCCAGCTCCTCAAGAGGAATCCCAAGGCGTTCCCAGGAGCTCCTCACCCTATCTCTAAGGGAGAGCCCAGACACACTACGGAGAAAACTCATTTCAGCCGCTTGTATCCGGGATCTCGTTCTTTCGGTCACGACCCAAAGCTCGTGACCATAGATGAGGGTAGGAACGTAGATCGACCGGTAAATCGAGAGCTTCGCCTTTTGGCTCAGCTCTCTCTTCACTACAACGGGCCGGTACAGCTCCGTTAATTTTCACTTGAACCAAAAGCGTAAACCACAAGTTTTCTGCATGACAGACCGCAGATTTTGCTGTTTCACCAGCGCAAGAGTTTGTATTAGAGGAGCTCTTTCTCTAGGATCTTAATGAATTATTCTTAGAAATACATCAAGAAATTGTCTTGAGTTTATTTTTTCCAGGTTGACCCGCCCTGACTGGTGATGAGCCTGACAGCCTTCGGTGAGGAGGTTGTTACTGAAGGAAGTAGGCATAAACCTGACCCATTTTCTATATCAGCCTAAAGGGACGTCAGAACAGGCTAAAAGACTGTAAGAAGTTCTTTAAAAAAATATTTTTATCGAGGTATGTCAGCCACTCATTCAGACTGCTAATTAAGAAGGAGAACACGACACCAGCAGATAACAGGAATATTGAAGGAATATTGAGTACAGCAAAAAAGAATATCCATGTATCTGACTTTTTATGGAGAATCCTGCATTGGCTTATGTTGGAAGGCTTTTGCAAAGCTAAGCGTTAAGATCTGTTGAGTGCTGCCATTGCCACTAACTCAGTTAACCGTGCTAATATCAGATGCTAAAATTTGTTTTAAATAACCGTAATATTTTAGTCTGTTTTAAAATGTCAGTAAACCCCTGCTGGAAGTGGAGGCAGGGGTAGCAAAACTCCGATCAGCGAATCTTATGTCATTTTCTCTCTAAAAATTAAAACTGCATACAACCTCCGTTCACCCTGGCTTTACGCGCCAGGCAGCACCGTCCGTGAACTCATTTTGTGACATTTTAAGCCGTGCACGCCTTTTTAAGCTAGCATGAAAGCATTGGACGAGAAACCGCAATCCAGTTAAGAAACTGGACTGAATGCAGTGTTTGTCTGTATGTGCTGAAGAGGATAGTTGGACGTGTTTGCAGGTTGGCATGGTGATGCAATAAACAGAGGTGCAGCTGCTCCTTCCTTTCTGACACGAATCAAGGTGTTTCCTCCTGCGGCTCGCGTCTGTGCAGCACGAGCGGTCCAGTCAGGTGCCGAGCTCCGTCGAAGTGGCAGGTGTCACCTGCGCCCGCTGGCGTGGCGGTGAGACACCATGAAGGTCTCTGCAGGCGCGAAGTCGCTATCTGTGCTGTCAGCAGCTCGCTGCTACAGTCTGTGACCTCAGCCTGCAAGCTCAGCCTCTCTGAGCTGCGGCGCGATTGTTGCAGCGCTGTGTGTCTCTGTAGCTTAGCAGCAGTTGGCAGGCGGCCACGCCGGGCTTTAGTGTCATGCAGACCTGCAGGGCTTCGTCAGACGCACTCTTCAGAAACTGTGTACACACACCCAAACACGCAACACGGTGGATAAAAACCATGGGAGAAGAGATTTGTTTTGTGATCTCCCCCCCCTGTTTTTAATAATCAAAAGGCACAGTTCTTCAGATTCTTTCAACCGCATATTGTGGGTGAAATCATAATCATAGGTTAAGCAAAAAAATAAATAAAACGTTTGTTGTGATTCCTTTATGGATATACTCTTTGGTCATTTATCTCTTCGGCTTTACATGACGTTCTTTCCTTCTGATCAGCCGACTGCCTCACATTACTTTCGCATCAACATGTTTTGAGTTGATTCTGAAAATTCATTTCTGTTTTTGCTCCTGCTGTGAATGTACCTCGCTACCAACCAGACTCGTCGCACTGTCTACAAACAGCGTGTAAAAAAACAAAAATGGCTGTAAAAAGGAAAACGGTGCAATGTGGATTTTTGTTTGTAATCTTTCCTAAAAAAAAAAAAACTTACAGCCCAAAGAAGCAATGGGGAGATGAAGGAAACAACTTGTATTCCTAAACGGAAATGTAGACAAAAAGACTCTGAAGCATTCTGGCTCTGGTGTTTGGTGCGGGAGTCGCAGCAGCCGCGTCTATTAATCTTTTTTCCCTACGCTGTCTGGATCCATACTCAAGCGATCAATTCCTGGCAAGTCAGCTAAACGGCTCTATCCAGACCCCCATGTGCACTCACGTGTGTCTACATATTTATACACACACACAGTGCAGCGCATTATGTAGTGTAGATCCACTGATAAAGCTGCGTGCATTTCTTACTAAGTATTAGTTTGTGGGATTAAGACCTTTTTTTGTAGGAGAAGCAGCTGAGGTGTTTCTGCCCTCCCCCAACCATCTGCTGAACTCGGTTACACGCTCTTGAAGGTGCTGCTGCGGAAGAGCTGGTTTCAGTTTGAACGCGTTAAACAATGGCGTTATCTCTGTGCGCTGCTAATTGTTTCACCTCCACCTTGTTGTAAGAGGAGGCTAGCTCATCGCTCCATTGTCAACAGTGGCTTTTAAAAATAGCTCAGAAGTGAAACAAGTGTTAAAACTCAAGTGTTACAGCTTCATGGCGTTTAGTTGTCTTGTCTGGAGAGCTGAACGTCTCAATAAACTGCTGACCGGTGTTTCAGCCTCATCATTAACGCATGTTCAGACATATTTCATTATGCATATGGTCACATTAAGAAACTGATCACAGAAGGCAGCACTGCAAAAACGGAACTAAAAATAAATAAAAGAAGGTAAATAAGATGATTTGCCAATGGAATACGATTTTTGCACTTAAAATTGGAACAACTCATCTCCATCATCTTATTTCAAGTGCAGGATGTCTAATTATCTTATTTTAGGGGTTAAAATACTCATTCCATTGGCAGATAATCTTATTTACCTGCTCAAATCAAGGACAAATACACTAATTTTAAGAATATTTTACTTATTTTTAGATCCATTTTTGCCATGAGAGAGAAAGGAATCCTGACAACTATCTTTAACCTCTAAAGCCTGAGGGTCTATTTTCCAAAATAATACATACTCCTACTTTATAAGGCATTTCTCAACTTGTGCAATGCCTAAAGTGCTAATCGTGTTATCAACTTACATAAAGGTCCTGGAGGATGATGTGGATGTGGAAATTTGAGAGTAATTTATTCTGAGCTTGAGTAAAGGAGATTTAAATGTCCAAAAATAAATTCAAAACGTATTAAAAAAAACAGATGTTTACATACAAAACTTCTTACTTTTGCTGTAAAGAAGGAAATAAGCACAATAGATTGTTATGAGATCTTGTTTACATCTAGGAGTTTGGTGTCCACACAACAAGCAATTGAGAAGTCATACATGTTTAGATTGAAAATAAGACAAACAGACAGAACCCATACTGTTTTGTGCCATTTTGGGCACAGTTTTTGAAATTTGCAATATATTCTTGAAATTAAAAAAGTGGGGCGTGCTCCATATACGGAGGTCTTAGTCCTCGACGCAGTCGACCCGGGTTCAAATCCGACCCGCGGTCCTTTGCCGCATGTCTCTCCCATTCTTCCACCCCCTTCCTGTCAGCCTACTTTCATAAAAAACAAGCCACTAGAGCCGCAAAAAAATCCCAAAGGAAAAAAAATGTTAAAATTAAAAAGTGGGAAGCTGTTATATATTTTGTTAGATACGGTGTGGATATGATCATAAAGGCGCAGGCACAAGGCAACCTTTTAGGTGAGTAGAAACTGCTCCTGGTCTATAATTAATGATAAATAAGGAAGTTCTTTTAACCTAAGATGTAATTGAAACATAAAAATACTCAACACTGGTTCTTAATCTTCATGTCAGAGATTGACAAAGATAAGTTTAAAAAATAGCTACATGTAATGGTTTACCTCAGGGATGGAGAGAAGAAGTGGTTATTGGTTTGGGGGTGCGACCCTCCTACGTGTTGATTTAACCTGCTCTGGAGCACAAATCCAGCACTGCTAATTTCTTCTTTTTGCCTAAACCACTTAATTTCAAATAACAATTTATCTCCACTTTCTCAATCTGAATTTTGAAAAACCTCTTTTAGTCCGATTGGGCCCACCTCCTGCAGTAAAAAATCACATTGTTTTCAAATGTAACAACATAAAAAAAAACAATAATTAAATAAATAAATACGTATGTAGTTTCTGGATTCTTTCCCAGATCTTTTCAGGTTCATTACTGATATGTGCTCTTGAAATCATCTCTGGAATGTGTTTTGTCTTCTCTCTCTCCTGAGGGAACGATGAGATGTTTATCAAGAGAACGTTCGCCGGGGGGGATCGGTACTAGAGCCGAGACATTTTAGCATCACAGGGTCAAGTGAAACTCTTCTGCTGTGATTATACCAAAACTAGTCAACCTAAAAGCAGCTGCTAATGTTAACACGCTCTAACTTCCTGTGTCTGTGTGGGAACCTTTCAGGTTCACTCGCACAGCTCAGTGAGTCATCATTTTGAAAGTGAACCGCAAGATACTTTCTAAATGTCCCTTTTAAAATAATAGTTGTCTTTTTTTTCTCTCGAGTGGGGCTTTTGGTGTACCAGTGCTACATGCCACATTCTCACAGACATCCTTCTCCCTAGCCACATCCTTTAGCTCCTTCTGAGGGATCCCCGGGGTCTCCTCCCAGGGGCACACGCTGTAAAACCACCCAGGGGGCATCCTGATTGAATGCACAAACCAACTCAGCTGGCTTCTTTAGATGCAGAAAAGCTGCACTTCAACTTCAGGCTGGATGTATCTGAGATCTTGTTCTTTTGATCATGATCCATATCTCGTGACCATAGGTAAGGGTCAAAATGTAGATGGACCATTACATTAAGAGCTTTGCTTTTTGGCTCAGCTCTCATTTCACCAAAACAGACCTGAGCACCGGTTGTGTTACTGCAGAAGAAGGCCCAGTCCACCAGTCCACCTCCCGTTCACGAAGAAACATTTAAAGGTCCACGTTTACCAGAAAAACCTCAAGCTTAGAGGAGTTGACTCTTCTCCCGGCCGCTTCACATTCTGCATTGAACCGCTCCAGGGCTCGCTGTAGGTCATGGCCTGAAGAGGCCAACAAAACCACATGGAAAGGTGTGTGCGTGTTTGTCATGCCGTTTGTGGGATTTTGTGAGTAATAGCCAAAAATCTGTATTGCTAAATCACAACACAAACCACAGTGAACTGCATGGTGCAAAAACATTTAAGTTGTAATTTATATTCTTTGCGCGCGTCTGACCAGGACAGCTGGTGCTGTTGGAGCTTTAGTGCACATTTGGCATACCTCACAGGTGTCACTGAAAAGCACTATTTATTGTGGTTTTTATTACTTATCAAGTGCTTGCACTGCAAAAACGTATCTAAAAATAAGCAAAATGTTCTTAAACATAGTGTTTTTGTTCTTGATTTGAGCAGATAAATAAGATCATCTGCCAATGGAATGAGTATTTTGACCCCTAAATTAAGATAATTAGACATCCTGCATTTGAAATAAGATGATGGAGATAAATTGTTCCTATTTTAAGTGCAAAAATCTAATTCTATTGGCAGATCACCTTATTTACCTGCTCAAATCAAGAACAGATACACTAATTTTCAGAAAATTTTACTTATTTTTAGTTCCGTTTTTGTAGTGTGGATGATTATTTCATCCAAAATGTTGTGGACTTTAGATGTCTGAAACGTTTACTTGGAGGGCCCCTGCATGAACTTCTCCCACTCAGTCTGGTGGGACTGCATCACTCTTCCTGCCCCCTGCCCATTCTCACTCATCACAAAAACACTTTACGTCCTACACTTGTGCATTTGTGGTGGTGGATACTCCCAGCAGATGAGCACTCTGGGAATCGTAGGAGAAATATTCTGCTTCGCCTGTTGCAGACTGCCTGTACAGCCACGATGATGTTGTGTCGAAAGATAGCTTAAATTAAAAATGTCTCCTTTTTTTCTGTCACGTCAGTGGGGGAGAAAGGAGGGATGTAAAATAAAGGTCATGAGTTAACCTTAAACCCGTGTAGATCTTCAGAGGTTGCAGCAGGAAATCCATCGCCTTCTGTTTGCCATGTCCTCGTTTCTTCTCTCTGTGATTTCCTGCCTACAGAAAGTTGTGCATAAATGCCGACTTCAGAGGATGACTCAAAAACAGCCCCTGCAAAACAGCATCAATAACTGACTATAGTTCTTATTTAATAACCCTATTGAGTCATCTGGTCATTTAAAGCTGCAGTTGGGGGTTCTGAGAAAATTTGAACAGGTCCCTCCCCCTTGTTCTCTGCTGAGCTGCAGCCCTCCCTCCCTCATTTTAGTTTGGGCTCCATCTAATTCTTTCTTTTTATCGTGCTCTTCTTCTGTTTACCTGTTTTTGTTTTCTGAGCAGATGCCACTAGAGAAGTGTGCAGTTTTCCTGTAACGTAATAGGCCATTCAGACAGGACGCAGTTTGCGCTTCGCTTGTTGCGGGGCTCAGCGTAGCGATGGGCTGAGCTCCACACTGCCTAAGCGCACATGTTAATTATTTTGTTGTCAGCAGCAAATACGTATTTGTCCCGTGCTAAGGAGCTAGCGCTAGCTCTGCTAGTTAGGAGCAGCAAGGAATAAAGGTGTGGGGGTACGGTCTAGGAATCAGCCCGGGGAGTTAGGACTTGATAAAGAGCTCCATTTCCACAGCAATACGGTCTCAAACTCGGGTCATACAGTTCAGGGAATTCTCCCCCATTTTGCTTCCTGGTCTTTTCGGCTGACGGTCGGATGGCCCAGTTTCTACTGGCCACACGTGCATTTGGCCACGCGGGCATTTTCACAGCGGGGTGCTTTGCTGGACGCTGGGCTTTTGTGCCGTTGCACGACGCATACTGCTGAAAATAATGGGTTTCGGAGCGGCTCATTGGTTTTGTTTCTCTCATCTTGAGCTGAAACGACACGGTACACGCTGTGTGGCAGAAGAGGTGTGAGCAACACGTAGATGACCGTGACTGACACTGCTACGACCTTCCTCCTGGCTCTGATTGGTTGTTTCTGTCTGGGAGCGGTGGATTTCTGTAAAGCTTAGCAGGACCACTGGGAAGAGCCAGAGGAGCTTGATTTCCCCCCACAGATTATCTGGCTCATATTATACTATCAGTGCACAGTGATAAAAAATGTAAAAAAGAAAAAAATACATTTTACCTACGGAAGCTTTAAAGGGGTAAGGTATAAGGGTTGCAACATATATATAGTACATTTATCATTGATGCAATAATAGTTTATGCAACATGCATATCTCAAAGAACTGCTTGAACTGAATTAAATGTTAACTAATTATTTAAGTGCCATGCTTTTAGGCACTCTATGCCTGTAATTGTGTTTGGTAACTCTACCTGTTTAATGAAGCATGAACAGTTTTAGAAGGCAAAGAGGTGGTGAAATCATTAAGAAACTACGACTAAGTTGTTTTATTGCCAGAACAACAGACATCAGCCAGAAGCAGCTTTTTTAATCAAACCTTGTTGTTGAGATGGAAATAATGTTGTTTTTTCCCCAGTAGTTGGATAGACTCCTTATTATCTGGGGTCTGGTTGTGATAAACCCATACCTGAATGACAATAACAGTTTTTAATTATTTGTTTATGACAACGCATATATTTTTGGTAGCAATCACCAATATTACCAGGCATCGAATGTTTTCCTAACATTATGCAGCACTGTTATTAATGCAGCTTCAGGTATAACATAGATCTAATTTCACTAATAGATCTTTGCTTAAAAGCCTGTCAGATGTTCAAACTCTGCACTAGAGATATTAGAAAACCCACTTTTGGAAACTCTAGACAAATCCTACTGACAAAATCAGTGAAAGGAAAATATAGACCTAAATAAAAATAACTTTTCATTAGGTTTCCTTAAATAACTTAACAGCAATGTATGAAACAGAAATCTGAAAGGCTCTGTCACATTGATATGATTATATCATATAATACATTTATTTGGAGGCATTGTTTTCTTTAGAGGTAGAGCTGTAGCACAACAGTGAAGGAGCAGGAAGAGCCTACTCGGTGTTTTATCACATTTTTATCACAACTCTGTTATTTAACTGAACAAATTGTATAGTACTTGATTTCTAAGCCTATTTATATCAAATTAGCTGTGGAGCCACAAATAAACTTATATCCTTTCAGATGGCGACATCTCCGATGCAGATCTTGTCATTTATTTGGGTTTAACTGTTTATAGTCAGGTTTGAAACAGCCTAAGTCTAGATGCAAACATTTTAAAATTATTTTTAAGAAACAGAAACTAAAGCCAACCCAAGAATAAGTAAACTGAGCTACTGATTGGCTCCCCCAGGTCAGCAGGGGGCCACCATGGTTGGTAAGAAAGCAACAACAAATAACTCTTTACTTTGTTGTCATTTGTTCTGTTTATTCAAATTTGTAACGAACTATTTTGTTACCTTTAACTTCAGATAAATCTAATATTTATATTTAGTTGGGATTTCGGGAGTTGACAATTGTTTTATAAATAAATGCTCAAAGTAAACATTTAAATTCAGTTTAAGTTTTGTTTATCTCTGGTCAGATTATATTTCATGCACACTGCAAAATAATCTTGATTGTATATATTAATTTAACCTTTATTTTTACAGGAAATAAGTCCATTAAGATTATTAATCTCTAACAGGGATGTCCCGTTTAAAATTATTTTTTACAATTAATGACTCCTTTCTATGACTATGAATCTGTATAAAAACTGTTTAAAACTCTTACTTTCTGAAACACTTTATCTCAAGTTCAATTTATGTAATAAATAATGCAAACTGATTTGCATGATTGTCATGATTGCAGTCAATTTAAGGATTTATTTCTTGACTGAAAAACAACTTAAATGCATGTAAACAGCTAAACAGGGTGGTGTTGGGTTGGCCGGTGGCCTCTCAAATCAAACTCTGCCCGCGGCCACATGCCACCTTGGACTGGCCCTGCACTTTTAACTGTAGCAGTGAAACTGTTTATTTTGTGTCAATATTTAAGGCATTAATACGGTATAGAGTGGGCAGCAGTGAGTCGGACCTACTGGTGTTGTGTTTGACCAAATGTAGTTTACACATTTACTAACCACAATTCATTTGTTTCTTTTGAAAAAAACAACAACATAAACAGGTGTTTTTGTGCATGAAACATTTACACATATAAAACTAACGTTAAACACACAAAACAACCATGTAATGAAAATGTATATAGTAAATAATTGAATCAGCAACAAAAATCAGAAACTTTCAAGATTATTTAATTGCCACTAAATATTTTTTTTGAGGCAGGTGAAATTGCAAATTGCAAAGTACTGTATTGTCTGTAATCCAAACGAGAAATCAGTTTAATTGTGTCCCTTCCTTTCACGTCAGTGTAAATGAAACGGCTAATCTTTATTTGCGTCTGTCCTCTGTCTCTCTGCAGGGCAGGATAAGCGGCGCTGCGACAGGCGAACACATGGAGCATGAAAGGGTGGAGCTGAGCTTCAGCTGACCCCTCTCCCCTTCCGTCTCCTCCTCCTCCCCCTCTTGGTCCCGTTGATCAGCGTCTCCCCCCCTCACCTTCCTTCTTTAGCATTACCCCTTCCTGCCTCACCCTGTTGGATCACATCCAACCTCCCCCTGCAAGCCTCAGTCAGCAGGGCCCCATGTATTCCCCGGAGCAGGAAAACATCTCCACCACCTCGTCCACCAAAGTGCCAGTGAAGTACGGGGAGCTCATTGTGCTGGGGTAGGCAAAAACAACCAAACGTCTTCTATTATTCACTCAAAAGTACAGTTTTACAATTCTGTTGGGTCATTTATCACAGTAAATATCCTGAAGGGTGAAAATTCAAACAGCCCAATCAAATGTTGGAGGAGCGGACAAAAACAGTCTAACTCATATGTGTGGGGAATATTTCGATCCTACGAGATCGGTAGGTTGCAGCCTAAAAACAGAGTATTTATACTCACTAAAGTCACAAAATAAAATGTTCCCATGCTGTTTCTTACACAGGAGCGTGATATATCTGACCATTTATCAGCTGGCTGAACACAATGCCCCCCGCTCACATCCAAATGTTTTAAAGGAAGATTTACCAGTTTTCTGCTGTGGTCATGGTTTGCTGTCAGTAGATGGTGGCGGGTTATTTCTAAACGGTCACGATTTGTGACGTTGCTTTCTCTAAGGCTGCAAGCCCTTCTTGTGCTTTCCTTCTGTTACTGAGGCACAGGAGAAAAATAGGGGGCCTGATTTGGAGAGTGGCGCAGCGCTGAGCACCGTTTGATTGGGCGATGCTGTTGAGGTTGTTGGAAAGCTGACGTAGCGCTGTGATGTGGTCACAACCTGAACTTTGTCACCCTAACCCATAACACAGGCAAGCTTTTCATCTGCTGACCCACAAAATAACACTCATGGTAATATTATGCTAAACAGATCATAGCATATTTAATGTCATTTAGATTTTAATAAAGATGCTCCCAATCCCAACTTTGGGAAGAACTGTCATAGCAAACAAGCTCCTCCCTCTACTTGGAAATACAGAAATATATTGCTAGTGTGTATATGTGTACCTATGGATATATTTCTCTCAATTTGAGAAGTAGTTGTAATTAGACCAAACTAAACAGTTTTACTATGGGCAAATTGGCAGGAATAAACTTAACAAAGCACAACAAGATATTAGTAATATATTTGGGGAAACAAAGAATTTCCTATTTCATTACTGTTTTAATGAACCTGTCAGTTTTGCTATTTTATATTTCAAAGATAATGAAGTGCTGTCCAAACTATTTGAAGGACAGTGCCGCACAAATGATTTTAGCGCTGTCCTGACAAGAATTACCAACCTTTCTTTTTCAAAATAAGAGCGTCAAACATAGCCACAGGGTGGGAAGCTTAAAGGTACAGACCTACCTCTCTGGGCCTCGTCGCAGCAGCTTAGACTGCTGCAGCTACTCTGTGGCGCCTTGCCAGACAGGTTTCACTTTGACCGCAGTCGCCGTGGCCTTTTATCATCACTACGTCTTCTACCACAACATGCCAGCATGCACATTTCCAGACTCAGGGAAAAATGTGGAGCACTCGGAGAGAACCCAAGCATGTATGGGGAGAACATGCAAACTCCACGCAGAGATGTCCAAGGTCGGGATTTGAACCCAGGACCTTGTTGGGTCCAAGGCAAAGGTTCTTGCTGCCAAATGGCACACAATAATTGCACATTTTTAGATATGTCGGTTCAGTGATGCTCTCATGGAACCAGCAGTAGATAAAATGTTGGAAAGTGTTTGAATGAGCTTGTTAGTTTTGTCGACCTGATCCGTTAAAAGTTTACAGTCAACAATAAATTTCACAGTCCCTGGTGGTGGTTGCTGCTTCCATAATTGACCTTCCCGTTTACAACATGTGTTTAGGCTTTCTGACTGTGGTGCTAACTGGTCACTTGTAAACAATTATCTCATTAAACTAATAGGATGATGCTCAGCCAGTTCTCTCAGGACATCCATAGACATATGATAACTCTGGTTGGCTTCCCCACTACCACCTTTCCAAATGATAAAGTGCCTCCATGTAGCTGTTGTTTACAATGCTCACCTAAGGGTGATGAGAAATACTATTAGCAAGCAGATTTCATAGTAATATCTAACCGACGGCTACAAGGAAGCTGTTTTCTATTGGTTTTGGTTTGCTCCATAGATCCAAGACTTTCATACTCCAGGCACGTATCACGTATCACGTCACTACTGAGTTGCACTGATTGCCTGTAGCAGTGATGGAAAATGAAAGCAGCGCGTAGAACCGCTGCACACACTGCGCTTTAGAGAGAAGCCTAAACGGCAGCTTTATTTACATTTCTTCACTCGGGTAAACAGCCTGATGCAGACACGATCCGAACAATATGTGGGACGACGGCACAATTCTAGCATTGTTCCTTTGTTTGCACCGAAGGGCCAAGACGGCTCATTATACATTCAGAGGTAGTCGCAGAACAATGGGGGTGTGGGCAGCGGGCTACGCAGTGCCAAACGCAGCGACTCTGCTGCCCTTTGGGGGCGATGGGCGTGTATTGAGTCAGCAGATTAAGCTTCTTTAGGATTGAGTTGGACGCTTTGCCAAATAATCCAGCTGGAAACTGTTCCCACATAGGAGAGAACACACACACACACACACACACACACACACACACACACCGGGGATATTTTTGTCCTGTTGCACAGTCGTGCTCCAAAACAGAACAGTTACTTCTGCAGAAGGAAATGAACTTCCCTGCAAGATGAGATAACTTTTGGCGGACCGCGGCACCGGATACGATCAGGACAACTTTCTTTCTCTTTCATCAGATATTTGTTTTACTTTCATGGAGGTTGGAACAAACCCTCCACTCCACCCTTCTTCTCCTCGGCACAGAAGACGTTTAGCGTCACGCTGACCCAAACGCCCAGACAAAAGCCGACTGTGACGGGCGTCCGCAGAGATCTTCCTCCTCCCTCCCTGTGCAGAGCCTCTCCACACAGCGCAGCGTCAGAAGGTCTCCTGGTCGTCCTGTGTGTGCGCACGGGCCGCTGTTTCATGTCTCGCGCAGACAGTCCGTGTCACAGCTGACTCAAAGTTTGTTGTTCTGGGTTGTGCTGGAGCAGCATTGTCAGGGGGAGCTGACCGTGGAAAGTTTCCCTTGTGGAAAAAAAAAAAAAAAGAACCCATTAAGCCATAAACGCAGTTCCATGCCTTTAAAAGGGAGAACCCCAGTTTTCCGTTTGCTGTGCTTTTTCCGCCCATGGTTTTTTCATTCTAGGTCAGGCCAATTCTTTCTTTTTGTTTTTTTTTTATTCTTCCGAAAAACGATTGAGGGGGTGCGGGTGAGGGGGGGGGGGCGCTTTTTATGCCCCGCAACAGGAGGCGTCACCGTCCTGAGCTGAAAGTCAAGCTGCTCTTTAAAACTTTAAACGGTTCCATCATGTGAGTCGAACCCTTAACCCTGACCTCCATTCCCTGACCTACTGCGGGGAAATGGCTCCATTACTGTGCTAAACCAGACCGGCCGCTCCCATTAATCTGTCCCATCTGCAACACAAGCCCTCACTGGGTAATGGAAACTGACACGCTGAGCTGAATTGTAGGAGGTGCACAGATATTTGTTGCTGTAAACATTTCAGATTAGCGCTGGACTTCCAGCGAGAAGCCTGCTGTGACGCTCAGAGAGCCCAGCAGCTACTGCGCATCAAGGTAGAGATGCTGATGAAGGTAAATAAAAACCTGCTGCTTTCAGCCAGCATCAGTGGGAAGGACAGACTTGATCACGTACAATAGCAGCAGTAGTGTTGGATGTTATTTAAAGTTTTAATCATTATTCATGTTTATAGAGATGTGCTTACCATCTTTTATATCCATTTTTTACATGTTGAATAGCAGAAAAATGTGAAACTAATGGAAGTGTGTGTGGAATCTATGTTGCATTGTCCACATTTACTTTATAGCATGTTTCTGCTCTTCCTCCTCACACATGCACAAGAACCTGCTCAGAAAGACAAACTTACCTTCAGGCATAAACGATCTTAGACTGTCACAGAAAAGTTATTGGAATCAAAAGAAAAACTGGTTCATAAATGAGCTTTAGAGACTGACTTTACGTTTCAGTGAAGCCTTTTATACAGTGGTAAAAAAAAAATAGATAAATAAATAAATAAAGTTATGCTAAAGATTTTTATAAGCCCCCGATCGCCAGGAGACAGACAGGTAAACAATATTGACCATACAGGTTTTAGCTGATATGTTGAAAATGTGGTCGCACCTATGAGATGCAAAACCTGCAGTTAGGTGGAAGAAAACGGACAGAAAGCTCTAAAAGAAGGTTTCCTGCTTCCTGCGACAGGAGAAGCTACGTCTACTTTGTAGCTTCTCCTGTGTTACCATGGAGAGGTTGATTTTTTTTTTTTTTTTGATGGCGATGAAGGCGCCATTTGATCAAGTACGGAGGAGGGGTTGGCAGCTTGTTGTGGATGAGAAGTTTAGTGGCACACTGCTAAGCGGAGGGGCCAGCCAGGCAAAGCGTGGATGCACGGGATGCGGTGTGCTGGCAGAGAGAGGCTGGGCAACAGGTTCTCCTCCCTCTACTGTTCATACTTTGGGTAACAGGGTAGATGTATCGTGTAGGCCCACAAGTAAGAGAGTGGAAGGTTTTTGACCGTCTCAACAACAACAACGTCTGCAGCAGAGCTGAAAGCTAACTTCCTATCTTCCAGGCCACAGCGCAGTGGGTGAGCCGAGAGCGATCCTGGTGCTGTGGTGCATCGTGGTATGTGGTACCAAGTCGTGAAGTTAACGACCGCCACTTTAGTACACCAGTTGTCTACCACTGAAACTGAACACAGGCCAGAGAGGAAGCATTGCTGACAGAGAAGTCAGGAGTCTTCAGCAACTGCAGCTGCTGGGGCAGCGGTGCCAGAGGCTCATTGATCCCATAAGATCTGGAAGTCCTCGCCATCCTCACCCATTGCTTTCTGTTGCCTGAGCTCTGACTCTGGACAAGAGCAGTACCAAAATGTTGGGTAAAGCGAAGGACTTCACTTCCTCTTTACTGCCCCTGCTCTGGAACACGAGACACATGATTACATTCAGTTGTACCATATATATATATATATATATATATATATATATATATATATATATATATATATATATATATATATATATATATATATATATATATATATGTGTATATATCTGTGTCTATATCTGTATATATGTGTATAATATGTATACTATATGTATCTCATTCTCCTCTCTCTCTCTATCTCTCTCGCTCTCTCTTATCTCTCTTCTCTTGTGTCTCTCATCTCTCGTCTGTCTCTCTATCTCTCTCATCTCTCATCTCTCTCTTCGTCCTCCTCTCTCTCTCTGTGCTCTCCTCTCTCTGTCTGTGTGTCTCTCGTCTCTTCTCTCTGCTCAGTGTCTCTCTGTGTCTCTATCTCTCATCTTCTCTCTCTCCTACTCCTCTCTCCTCTCATCGCTCTCTCTCTCTCGTCTCTCTCTCTCGCTACTTGTCTCTCTCGGTCCTCTGGTCTCTCTCATCTCATCTCTGTCTCTCTCTGTCTCTCTCTCTCTCTCTCTCTCTCTCTTCTCTCTCTCTCTTCTCTCTCTATCTTGCTCTCTCTCTCTCTCTCCTCTGCTTGTGTGTCCTTCTCCTGTGTGTCTCTCTCTCTCTCTCTCTCTCTCCTCTACTCCTGTCTCTCTACTCTCTCCTCTATCTCTCTCTCTCTCTACTCTCTCTCTCGCTCTCATATATATCTATATGGTCAACTGAATGTAATCATGTGTCTCGTGTTCCAGAGCAGGGGCAGTAAAGAGGAAGTGAAGTCCTTCGCTTTACCCAACATTTTGGTACTGCTCTTGTCCAGAGTCAGAGTATGTGTATATGTATATGTATATATATATGTGTGTATATATATATATATGTATGTATGTGTATATATATATATGTATATATGTGTGTGTGTGTGTGTGCATGTCAGTACACGTTACCTTGAGTTGGACTTAAATTGAGTTATCATATTTTTAATTTTCTTTCCAAAATTGTTGACGAACATGTTCGTGCAAAAGTCTGTTTATCCATCTGAGTCAGAGGACTCGTATTTTAAGTTCTTGCAAAGATTTACAAATAGAAAGAACACTGTTAAAGTATCCATACGGAAAAAACAAAGCTTTTTTTTGTCATTTTTACTATTTCAATGTATATTTTAAAAATAAATGTGAAGACCAGACAGCCTCTGCCTTCGGTGTAACATCTTTGTCACCATAACCATAACCTCTTTGTCTGACAAAGAGGAAAGCATGAGCAGCAATATCCCAAATAATCCATTTAATGTTCCTCCACAGTAGTTGCGTATTGTTGTGTAGCAGACTTCAGTTCCTTTTTTGTGTGAAGGAACACGCTTTCATAACATTACTGGTTATTCTAGGACAACGTTGTGCATTAGGAGACAGCGTGTGTCTCAGCTCCAGGTCTTTCCGCCCCCCCCTGAATGAGCATGAACAGACTGTGGGTTAACGCTGACAGACTTCCTGTAAATCTCTGGTCCCTCCGCTTTGGGGGAAGTTTTGGATACATGTAGGTACACAGTTCTGCTTCCCACCACAGCCCGTCTTTGAACTGCCTGCATCCCTCTGGGCTCCGCAGCAGTCCCCTCTGGCCTCTCCGTGGATACCAGCTAAACTTCCCCATGGTTACGCTCTTGCCGTGACAACTCTTCCCAAACGTTGCTCTCTCACCATGGTTACACATAAATCCTCGTGATGTTGTTTGATTTTCAGTGCCGCGGCTCTCTCAGAGGAAACGTTTAGCCCCGTAGGCTGGGCGTCCTCACAACATGCCTGAGCTACCTTTACTGGATCTGAAGGGGGGGGGCTCAAGAATCTGATTGGCCAAAGACTCGCTCCAGCCACACTGAAGTGTGACACACGATGACTGGTACTGGTACATTTTACCCCTTGCCAACAGAACATTTTTTTTTTTTCACATTAATGCTGCGTTCTTCATTGCTGCCAAAATGAAGCTGTCCAAATCCTTGTCAAGAGCGCTCTTGACGAGGATTTGGACAGCTTGTTTTTTGGGAAGTCCACAACTACTGGTTTTCTGTTATTTAAATTTTTTAGCACAAGGCTTAAATTTGCTATTTCTAAACTTTTTTTTTAGTTTCAGGCACACACAATTACAAATTTTTACAAACACTACTAACAAGTTGAGATGATCAAGAGCAAACCTCCTCCTCCCACCCTCACCGTTTTCTACTGAGGAGCCGTCCAGCTGCATCTCCGTCTGGTCTGAGGCCTGCAGCGCCTCAGACTGGAAACGTGCAGAGCGAGAGGTGAGGAGAGGACAGCAGGGAGACGCATCGTGACGGCGCTTCCCTCCAACCATGACGCTGCCTGACCAGGGCCCAGACAACCCTAAAAGACCCCTCACACCCCCCCATCAGACTGTCCTCCCTGCTGCCCTCTGGCAACAGGTTCAGCAGCTTCAAATGCTGAACAACCAGATTCCACAGCAGCTTCATTTCACACGTCATCAGACTGCTAAACTCCCAATAATGCCCTCTTCCCCATACATACAAAGCTATTCACTTTACATGCTCGCTGTGAACTCTGTTGCACTGATAACTGTACTACCTGCAACATCATATGTCCTGTTCCTAGTTGCAATACTCCATATATTTGTACTATTCATATCGTCTTATACATAACTTCTCTGTGCATGTATAATGACGTTTTGATTTGCCGTTACATTCCTGACACATGACAAATGCTTATACTTATGTTTCTCTTTAGTCTTGTTTTTACTCGGAGCCTTGCAACAAAATTTCGCTCAAATTTACATTGTGAATGTGCTGCTGAATGATAACATAAAGAAGCTCAACTATTTATCAATTTTAAAATTTCTGGTTTATCTCAAGGCCCAGGCTGGGTTCCAACCTCTTAGCTTCCAGCAATGTTACAGCCAATATTTTATAAACAGATATTGTATTTCACCTCTACATCTGTGCTGAACGTGCCATTCGAGTCAAAAATGCTGTTGTACCTACAGTGTCAGCAGGTGGGGATACCGTCAACATTAATCCCAATAAAATTCAAAACTAGACCATCCAGAGCATTGCTAAAGCGGATTATTTAAAACATTAGTAACTGGTGATTCCTCAGATACCGTTTAACCCTGAATAACTCAGCTTGCATCTGGTGGGGATCTTAGTAATGTCTTTAACAACCGCCCATTACTAAGGGGTGGACCTGTTTCTGTTGAATTTGCATGTTATTTAACCCATTACAAGGCCTTTGTTTGGCAGTAGTATAAAGCTTGGTACTGCACATTACTCCAGACTTTTTGAATTGAGAAAACTTCCTGGAGAGGAAGCGAAACAAGTCCAGTTGCTTTGTTTTTCACTTTTTTTTTTGGAACTATCAATAGGTTAAACATGCGTAGCAGCCATTTTGCATTTTGAAGCTAGGTCTGATTGTCAGGATTTGTTTACCGATGAACTCAGAACACACACGGGACAAAAGTTTAAGAGATTTATTGAAGGGAAGATGATGAAACCAGAGGAGCAGGAATACAGAGGCTCAGGTGATGGCAGGAGCTGACGGCCCGGAGCGAGAGTCTTTGTAGGCAGAGACTGGTAGCTGGATCCACAGGAGGCAGGGAGACAGTCTGAGCCTAGCAGGGTTCACAGGAGGCAGAGGGCTAGCCAGAGCACAGCAGGCTTCTCTGGGACACCTGGGCACAGAGCAGAGCTTCTCCAGGGCGGCTAGTAAGGTTAGCAGTTCTTCAGCAACACACAGCAAAGTTCAGAGTCTTACAGAGAGTCTGGCAGAACTAACCTTAAATGAGAGCGCAGAACATAACTTCCAAGGCAAACGAAGACTGAAGACGGACCAGCACTAGAGTGAGGCAGAGGGAGGCTTAAAGATGAAGGCTAGCAGGTGAAATGTGTCTGATTGATTAATTACAAACAGGTGTGACTGACTGCAAGGAGAGTGAAGTGAAGGCTGAGTGGAAGAGAAGGAGGAAACTAAAAACTAACAATGAATAAAGTCAAAACCTAACTAAAAGCCAAACAAGGTGGAAAAACTGAGAACAACAGTAAACCAAAGCCGAATCAAAACTAAACCATGACACTGATGAGAAACATTCAGCTTTTCAACTTGGAGCGCTGACCTTTGTTGTTTCTTGGCCAAACTTTAAAACTTGCGGAAAAAACCAAAACCACTTAACTAAACCGCATCCTTCGATCAAATAAGCAGTGCCAATAAATAGGAACGATTGTTTTCTTTTCTTTTTTGTTTTTGGACAAAACTCAAGAAAATGAAGTCCACACCCTGCTGTACTGCAGCTTTCAAATGTCTGGCTTGTATTGTTGTACTCGGAGAGCTTTATACTGTTCTAAAAGGATAAAGAACAATGGTTTGATTTAACAAGTTCGCACACGTTCACGGCAACACGTACCGTCGAGGATCCACACTGAGGCGCAAAACTTCCACCAAAAGTAAAAAGTAGGACTGAGAAAGGTTTTCCTCATGTTTACTTTCTGCTGCTTTTCTGCCTCACAGCCAGAAAATTACTCAACAGGGTGGATTTAAAAAGAAACTTGCAGGGAAAAAAAAGTGCCAAAAAAAAAAAAAGCAATAGATGGAAGGATTTCAGAATGAAACAGAGAATCAGGAAGAATCTAAACAAACATAATGTAAATGGAAAAGACAGATCACTACAGGACCTGCAGAGCTGGAACTAAAGAAGAAAATGGACCAAAACTAACCTTATAGACCAGAACATGGCAGATTTTAGACTGGATACTTAGAATTAGTTCAAATAAAGGTGAACTAATTCCTGTTTATGTTATCATAATAACATAAATGGCCTCTTTTCATTATTACACAGCTAAAAAGACACACGTGCATGTGAGCCAACACATAATGCACATTGTGCCCTCTAGCTATAGCTAAATGGTGAGATTTTATTCTGCTTTAATAAACACACACACAGTGAAGAGAAAGTTGTGCACCAGCAAAGCTGTTGAATAATTCCCCTCAGTCCAAAAACTAACTCGTTTAAAGTTAATTGTCCTGATGAGATCGAGTCGTTGGAGCTTCTCTCTCCATTTAATTTGAATTCTCCGGGACGTCTTCACCTCCATGCAGCAGGTTCATAAAGCCTTGCTGCTTACAGGAATACGACTTTGCAACGGTCAGAGCTGAAATTCAACACTTCTTCTTTGCAATGAAACATTCGGAAGTTACCAAAAAAAAGAAAGAAAAAAAGGCCTGGAGTCTGGTAGATGGGGATGAGGAATGTTTTCTGAAAGTTTTCATCCTAAGGTTAAGAAATGATTAACTCTCCCTGGCTGCACAGTCGGGGTGTAGCTGAGGGCCAGAGACTCTGCTCTGTTTGTTCTCCTTTCCTCAGACAAATATGAGGCTAAATGAGTCTCTGTTTATATTCCCAGCCCCCCTGGTCTGACACTTGGAGCGGACTTTGTTGTTTGTAATGACATGCTGTGCTTTTGTTAAAATGCATGCATGAAAACTGTAAGCACCAGTTTGTGGATATGTCTGAGTGCACGAAAATGCCTCAAGCCTTTTCCACTGTGACTGTTATTCCTGCGTGTTATCCAGCTGCCCAGACAATAAACGCCCTGTTGTTCTCTGTGTGTGTGTGTGTGTGTGTGTGTGTGTTTGTGTGTGTGTGTGTGTGTTTATGTGTGTGCAGGTACAATGGTTCCCTGCCCAATGGGGACCGAGGCCGACGCAAAAGCCGCTTCGCACTTTATAAGAGGCCGAAGGCGAACGGGGTGAAGCCCAGCACAGTTCACGTCGCCTGCTCTCCACAAGCAGCCAAGGTAAAAAAAAAAAAAAACAACTCCCACACTCAAACACTTTACTGTGATCTAACTCCTCAGACTCTGAAACACTGATGTAATCTATGGCCTCGTCGTCATCTGCTTCAGCTTTTCTCCCCTTCAGTTGAAAATAAACATGGTGATACAGCTAAAGGTAAAAATGATTCATACCCCGGGCAGATTGAGGATTACAGAGTTCCAGTGTTTTCATTCATACGGAAGGCCTCCTTGCCATCACCCTAATCTTTAGCTTCTCTATCAGATTCAAGTCAGGGTTCACATTAGGAGACTCGAAAACCTAAAAATTCATCCCGGTCAGAAGAAACATGTTTGTAAAAAAAAAAAGGCTGCTCAGGGGTGTGAATCCTTTTGACTGCATGTAAAGATTCACAGATCAGATTTTTGTGGCCAGTTTCGTGAAGCTTTGATCTGCCGGTACGACCTCCCGATGTCTTTTTTTAGAACGGTAATATAGAATATATATAAGGGCTACATGCAAAATATTCTGCTAGCAATCCTCTCCTTCATTCAGGCAGAGGCGACGTCACAAGGAGAAAGTGGTTACTGCAAGTTTTTAACACATTTTAAACTGTCTTTGTTTTCTTATGTCAGCGGCTGGTGTGGCTAGCATAGCCAAAAAACGCTTTCTCTGTGTGTATTTGTTAGGGAATAGAGACCTTTACTCTGAGACTTCCTAAAGCCTGTCAAAATTTCCCGTTATTTCCATACATTCAGTTTTCCTGTTGTCTGCTGAACTGCTTGCTCTCTCTGAGCCTGAAAGAAGCACAAAGACAGCTTAGCTCGCCATAGAAAAGTGGCTGAAACTGACTCAACTTCAACCTAACAGCAGTCCTGTCGGTGCGGCCTGGTGGCTCTTATGGTTCTTTCAATGGTCTAAAGATGATCCTCCAAATTCCCCACGAGTGTCATGAGTCAGGAACATTCGACGACATCTGTGAGATACTTACTCTTCTGCTCCTCCCTGACTACCACGCCTCCTTTTGGGAGGCATCTTGAACGTCTTTTACCAGATGTGGCTGAACACCTGATCCGCAGTTTCCCATCTAGGACAGAAGCGGCTTGAGCCTCGTAAATCTGACCTGGGACGAACAGCCCCCTCCTCGAATCGCCACCTTACCGTGGTGGAGGGGTTTGAGTGCCTCGAGGACCCCAGAAGCTATGTTGTCGGGGGCAGGTTTGCCCCTGGTAGGGTCTCCCATGGCAAACTGGTTCTGGGTGAGAGGCCAGACTAAGTGCGATTCAGTGGCTTTTTGTTTTCCAGAACAGAAGGGGAGAGATCTGGTCATCGACAGCAGGGCCTTGAGCCATTCCCTGGGGACAGACTCCCTGGTGAGGAACCACCAGGTCCTGCAACTGAGGAGTACAACCAGGCAACAGTCGGAGGTCGAGCCTTTGGCAATCCAGTACCAAGTTGCTTAGCATTCTCCCAGCAATGTTTGCTAAGACGTCTAAATCTGACCTGAAAATCACTCAAACATAAAACCTCAACTAATACACCGGTGTTGTGTCAACAGCAGACAGACGATTTAGCAAGGAACCTATTTTAACTTGGATATTTAGGCCGTTTATTTCCAGCTGAAAGCGACAAGGACACCATTTTCTGCCAGTTCTTCAGTGATACTTATATAAGAAACACCAAAGATAACAGTTTGACAGAAGAGAATAGGATTTTAGCTCCGTTAAGGTTATTCTCAAAAGAACTACATGCTGGAAATCGTTTTGTTTTTCCTGTTTCATCTGCCGTGGATCGATTTATAATCCTGACATTGCTCCTTTTGTTTTCCATCTGTCCTGTTTCTCTGTTCTTCAGCACAAACTGTGAAATGCGCTTTCATTGCCAGGTACTGCGTGGGTGGGTTGGGGGGGGGGGGGGCATCCGAAGTTCAAAGAAAGACTTTGGAAGACCTTCAGAAAGCCTGGAAAACTACTAATAAAGGCCACTTTTAAGAGGATAAGAAGCGGGGCTGCGTGGAGGAGAGAAATTAGGGACAGTTTAAGAGTTTTGGCCGTCACTGCTCAGAAACACACAAAGCTCTGCGGGCCTGGATTCTCCACCAAAGGTTTGTTTCTGTGATACTGAAGAGCATCAACAAGACAGGAAGATTGAGCAGGCGTTTTTTATTTATTTTATTTTTTTACGCAGCGTTTAACTGGAACACTGTGAAGGTTTTATAAGAGAAAGCCGTGTGAGCGGTTCAGTGGACGGTAACGGTGCGTTTTGCTGCTGAGTCGGGAAGCACGTGTTTCCACCATCCAGATCCTCTGAACCTATGAAACGGCCAGAGAAAGGTCTTTAAGTCGCTTTTCTAATGGTTTAACATCTGTAAGCTGTGTGCTGACTGTGAACACGGCTTGCTGGAGCAAAACTCACAGGCTAATAAGAGGCATCGTGGTCCAGTCGTGCGGGTGGTCTAAGGTTTGGTCCACTCACTGACTACACATCTGAAATCTGTTCTTCTCTGTAAACTCTTTAAAGCCCTTCTTTTTTTTTTCTTCCATCAAACCGTGTTCAAATCTAACGTAATACCGTGACAAGATCTGCAGTTGTTTTCCTCTCCTTCTCTCTCTCCACTGCCTCTGTGGTCATCCATCATCCCTTTCATTGTGTCCCATCAGGCCATAAGCAACAAAGACCAGCACAGCATCTCTTACACTCTGTCCCGAGCCCAGACGGTGGTGGTGGAGTACACTCACGACAGCAATACCGACATGTTCCAGGTAAAATAGTCCAGATTCCATCACCCGGCCTGTGCTGGGGCTTTAAAACGCGAGACTAAAGCTTAAGAGGGGATGGCGTTTTCATTTACATCTCTTTACAAGAGCCGCAGGATTATAGAAGGTCATTAAGGCATTGTGTTTTTAAAGAGTATGTCGTTTTAAGCTGTGTGTTTAGAAGTAAAGCACGGCAAACATCTTTATTCCAGTGACGGTTGGGGATGGTGTTTTCTTAGATTCCCCTGCTCTGTGCTCGGGTAGCGACACAGCCTCAAATCAAGGTTACCACTCTACCACTCTAAGCATTAAAGCGTTTATTCTCTGCCTTCATCAACGCTAGCGTCTCCAACGGGGGGAGAGATGAAGAAACGCTCTTCCTCTCCAAGGTTTACTTTATTTCTTACTGACTACTCCATCCACCGTCGGCAGATCGGCCGATCCACGGAGAGCCCCATAGACTTCGTGGTGACGGACACGGTGGCCGGCAGCCAGAGCAACTCGGACACTCAGTCGGTCCAGAGCACCATCTCCCGCTTCGCCTGCCGCATCATGTGCCAGCGCACGCCGCCTTACAGCGCTCGCATCTACGCCGCGGGCTTCGACTCCTCCAAGAACATATTCCTGGGGGTAAGCTTCCTCTTCAGACACGAGTCGGAAAAACACAAACTGACTCCTTATATAAATGTTGTTTCTTTACAAGCTCCAGCTCTTACTTCTGTTCTTCAGAACGAACCTCTGACTTTCCACGTCACTTTTCCCGTCAGGAGAAAGCTGCGAAGTGGAAGACGGCCGACGGACAGATGGACGGGCTGACCACCAACGGCGTGCTGGTGATGCACCCTCGCAACGGCTTTACGCAGGACTCCAAACCAGGAGTCTGGAGGGAGATCTCAGTGTGTGGGAACGTCTTCACCCTGCGAGAGACCCGCTCGGCGCAGCAGCGCGGCAAAATGGTGGGATCATTTTTACCACTTGGCGCAGTCATTGTTCCCCAAGTAATTTTCCTTGTGTGTCCATTTGCAGCAACTTTTCAAACTATTTACGCTTCAACTCTTACCTGGAATGGTTTTAATTATGAGACCTCGGCGGTAAACAACTAGTCCAGCTGCAGAAAATTCTGAATAACCCAGAAAAGGCCTGCTTGGTTGTTGAATCAATGATGACTCTATCCCGTTTAACTTCTCTTCCAATCCCTTGTCACCATCTTTTTTCACACTCTTGTGCGTGACTGTGCCCTGTTGAACCCTTACGCCATCAGAGGGTTATCTGGATGCCATCTCCACGGCAACAGTTTGCCAGTCAAAGCTGTGAGTAACACGATCCAGCATGGGATCCTCCAGCTGTCTCTCAGCCTGTCACAACGCCGCCTCTGCCTCGTGAGTCACTTAGGCGACTGGATTCAAGGCGCTGGTGCTTTGCTTCATTGGGTTGTTTTAGGCAGAGGAATGCGTTGTGGTTAGATCGTGGTGGATATCGCACATGCAACGCTTGGTAAGTTCCAGTCAAACCTCTACGAGGTCGCACCGACTCCTAGTCGCTTATTTTATGAAGAAATGCAGCTTCACAGGATTGAGACTAGAAGAAATTGGCCTTTTTTACGACTGAGCCGCCATGACCTGCTGACTGGTCAGCAGCTGACAGATGCAGTCTTTTTCCAAAAACTGAACGGACTGGACTCATGTGCTGCAACACGGCACTGACAGCAATGCTTTGTGTCGGCCGATCGCTGCGGAAAGACCCAGAGGCAGCTATTTTCTGTGTTCAGTGATTAAGGATGAACTCAGACACGATGTCAGAAGCTGTGTAAAGTAAACTGAGTTGTCTGCTGTTCATTCTGGCTGCAGCGGAGCGAGAGAGAGCAAGGCTTTACGTATATGCTAATAGGTCAGTCTGAACAGAGTTGGAAACGTTGCTCTTTTATCCGTTGACTTTTCAACTTCTAATGACGGCTCACGGCAGTAAGGCTTGAAAACATATTTTGACTCGCGGTCCTCTATTTTGTTAAATTATAGCTCCTGAATAGAAGTTAAAATCGGCCTTGGTGGGTCAAAGCATTACAAAAACCCACACACTGTCAATTGGTCATCAAGTTTATATAGGTTAATCTCTAATTCAGATGTTTTAGCCAGTGCTTTAGATGTAAAATGTTTCTTTTTAAGATGTTGAGCCACATTTTTAAAGATATTTTCTTTCCCTTTTGAGACAACTCCCAAATTATTTACAGCCTACATGCAGACCTCCCACACGATTAGGCGTCGCACATAGCTATTTACGTACTGATCTGCTCCTGCACTGATAACGCTACACCGTACGAGAGCAGCTCATTTGCATTTACCCATCTCTTTCCGTTTTGTAAAACGACGCCCCACCCGTCTCCTCATTAGATCGTGTTCCAGCTAAAAATATCAGAAAATGTGTTTGAGAGATGTCGTCTTCAAAAAGGAGGTAATTTTAGTTTTTTTTGCAGAATATATCACACAGGGAAGCTGCAGGGTTTCATACAAGCTTTGAGGTTGGTAAATAATTTGTTTCCGTCTAATTTGATAACATGTTTGAAAAGGGGAGAGGAGCCAAGCTTTAAACAGATCCCAAATGTAAAGGTCTTGATGGACAGATTGAATGTGTGTATCTTGAAGGACTGACACACGCTGTGCAAACATTCCCTCTCACACTGAGATTTCTGCACAGTCACGTCGGGCGCGTCCGCCAACGTTCCCCCTGAGTGGAGCAGCAACTTCAACACAAACACCTGGAAGCTGCTCCTCTTATCTCCCCATCGCCGTCTCCCCTGTGATTCATGCCTAGCTTTTTCCACCCCGCTCTCTGTTTTTTCCCCCCACTCCTCGTGCAATCCGGTTATCTAAACATGGAATTTCCCTGCTCAGTCCGATCACACAGAGCCAGGCCGAGTTCTGCCTCGACGCCCAACTCATTGGAGAACTTTCCAGCAGCTGTCCGCGCCGCCTTCCAGCAGCCCGGACATCAGCTTCCTCGTGCTGTCTTCCCTCCAGCTGCCACTCTCCTGCTCCTCTGGCAGCCGCACATCTGTCTGCAGAGAGGGGCGGCTTTGTTAGGCCGCCTCCTGCTGGGCGCAGAGCGGCTCTGCAGGAATAACGTTGGCGTCTTTTCAAACTGCTGCTAAATTCTTTACTTTTGATTCTAGGAAATCCGATTTTTCTGCTTCAAGGTGCAACTGGCAAGATAAAACATTACTTATTTCTGATTTCTCTTTGAATTTGAGGGAGATTCATTAGTTGTGGACTCCAGCTTGTAGATGTGTTGGTACGTGGGCTTCAGTCGTCACGTTTTCTTGTTGAGAGCCACTCCTGAACCAGAGACAGTGTCAAAGCATGTTTCCTGAGCCAAGGAGAAAAATCTGAAGACTGTTGCTCAGTGGTCCGAAGTCCACTCTTTGGATGTAAATAGATTTTGTGTGGAAATCAGGGTCCCAGAGGAGAAGGAGTGGGGAAGCAGGGAACAGAGCTGCTTGAGGTCCAGTGGGAAATTTCCCGTAGCCAACAATGTGAGCAGGAGTTAGTTCTTGAGCTGATGCTATTTTATGATGGTAGCCACTGGGTTATTGGGAGGGAGCAGTTTTGAGCTTTGCAGAGCTCGTTGCTCGGGCCCATGGGTCTGTGGTCCTGTTTCAGCCATGCTGCTGAGCCGTGGCCCCCTACCTCGTCCTTTCTGAAAGTCTGCATTAGGTGGAACCATGTCAGGGTGTGACCCGCTCTCATCTCGTGTTCCAGGTGGAGACGGAAACTCAGGAGCTCGTCGACGGCTCGCTCATCGACCTGTGCGGCGCCACCCTGCTGTGGCGCACGGCCGAGGGCCTGTCGCGCACCCCCACCCTCAAACACCTGGAGGCGCTGCGGCAGGAGATCAACGCGGCGCGGCCCCAGTGCCCCGTGGGCTTCAACACGCTGGCGTTCCCCTCCATGCGGCGGAAGGACACGCCCGACGAGAAGCAGCCCTGGGTCTACCTGCAGTGCGGCCACGTGCACGGCTACCACAACTGGGGCAACCACCGCGAGGAGCGGGAGGGCCGCCTGAGGGAGTGCCCCATGTGCCGGGCGAGGGGCCCCTACGTGCCGCTGTGGCTGGGCTGCGAGGCGGGCTTCTACGTGGACGCGGCCCCGCCCACGCACACCTTCAACCCCTGCGGACACGTCTGCTCGGAGAAGACGGCGGCCTTCTGGAGCCAGATCCCGCTGCCGCACGGCACCCACACCTTCCACGCCGCTTGCCCCTTCTGTGCCCAGCAGCTGAGCGGCGAGCGGGGCTTCATCAGACTCATCTTCCAGGGACCCCTCGACTAGCTCCTGGGGGGGGGTGACTCCTCGGCATGCTTCGGTGGAGGTCCCCTCCTGATGGTTCCCCCTGATGGTTTTCTCTCTGGACCTTTTTGCCTCCTTTTTAAGTGACCTTTGTATTGCTTTTTTCATGAATGACAAACAGATTTCTATATTTTCATGAAACCAGAGACACAAAAAAAAAAAACAACCAAACAGAGAACACTGCTGGGTAAAACTTTGTGTCACGGAGAGGACTTTCAACAGTATTTATCTAAATTGCCGGCACGCCGTGGTGCAAACGTGCGGCCCTCGTTCATGTATTTGTTGCAATACACACGTGTACATCTCTCAGAGCTTATTTAAAGAAATGTGTTTATTTATGACCCAGGACATCGCTTCGACCTTTATCTGTCAGAAATCCCTAATTCCTATGTGATTACCTTTTGAAAATCCAGAGTATTGCTAATCAGACATGAAGTTTTCTGTGTGTTCCAGCGGTTTCCGTGTTTTCTTTCCCTCTCTCTCCACGTCGACCTGTCAAAGCCATTTCATGTATCGATGCAGCCCATGTCCTGGTGCTCGCTCTGGTCGGTTACTGTCACGGGCGTTTTCCCTTTCACAGCAATAGATCTGCAGCAGAAGCCTCCCCACGCATTAAGGGAGCCTCTGAGGCGTCTTTGTCTATGCCTGCACAGCCGCTGCCCTCCCTTTAACGAGCGAGTCTCTCCTGATTACCTGTTAGCCATAAAAACGCAACTATGTAGCGGTGGACTCCCACTCTACCCTGAACTGTTTTGTTTATTGTTATTTTAAGCATAGAGGGCGTCTCAGACAGCAAATCGTGGTACTGACCTCTAAGTGATGCGCATGACGTCGTGATTCAGCCTGCTTGGCCGCTGTGATGTTGGTGGGGGTCACGAATGTGTCGGATTCTGATTGGTCGTGTGAAACTTAGCACTGATGGATCTCCAAACGCTTTCGGTGCCTCTGTGAGCTCCAGTGCGCTGTGCTGGTGGCTGGGAACGGCGCGCTTCATTTCCTTCAGCAGCCTTCGTGTTGAAACAAACTCAGAAGTCTGTTTCTCTCATGTCAGCTTCAGAGATGCACCGATTCGGCTCGTCATGGCCGATACCCAGTTACGTTTTTCTTTGATGTCGGACTTTCGATCCCAATTTTGGCAGATTTTATTTCCCCCGGACACTAATACACGTAAGAGGAAAAAATTTACCACGGGTGTTTTGATAGGGGGCCGTAGGTTTTGAATATAATAGAAGATTAGAGAATTACCAGCTCATTCCCATTTATACATTAGTATATTAGCCCGTTTTTCCTAGTAGTTGATGAATTCAATGACCGAAAGTGAGTTCTTAGTTTTGAGGCGTTTGATGGATGGGGCGGGTCATTTTTTTTTAGAACTGATCAGAGAAGAATAATCTGATCCGGTCCAATCTAAGGCTAATTGATTGGTGCATCTCTTCTTGGATTAAATAATCCCAGTGCAGGAATCTTGCTCATCTGATGGACTGGAGCCGACCAAGGTTCAAAGTCTGCGTAGAAGCGTGCGTTGATTTAATGTTTTTTTTTTTTTTGTTTTTTTTTCAGGGCTTTGTGACAATGTGTGCTTTTCAGACCGCATCTTGATGTGATTTTCTGTAAACATCATAGGGCACTGGATATCAGGGCTGCCTGTGCTGACATTTCTTTTCTTTTGACCAAAACAGCTTTTATTAAGGCTAGATGAGAATAACAATGACAGAAGTGACGCGGTATTGACCAGTACGAGAGTCCTAAAATACAGAGAAACCTTAGCAGAAACACAACAGTATTATGGATTTTATAACAATTTCTAACTTTTTATTTAAAACTCAAAGTACATCAATGTACAGTTATATTAGTTATAATAAGGCTATTTATTTTTTAAATATATAGAATGAACAGCGCCTGAGTTTAGTAGCCATTTCTAATTGCTCACTGCGTAGGATATCAGAAAAGTTTGCTGTTTAGTTCTTTATGTGAGAACACGAGGTAGATATTAGTTACACGCCTGCAGCCTGCTGCTGGTCGTTTGCCAATTATGCTTTTGAAATAACGTTTTAACCAGAAGTATTTCCCAAAATCTGAATTTGTCTTTCTCATAAGCAAGGAAAAAGTGTGATAGTTTAGTTTCAGCCAGCTGAAACTAAATCATTAAAAGTAACTCACGGCATAGGAATGGTTGAGGAAAAATGTGAACCAGGAAGCGTTATATCCCTGTGAGCGGCCCATTCCTACTGTTAACCACAAACTCTCTGTTTTGATTATGCATTTATCCTCTTCCAGGCAGCCTGGAAAACCATCCGTGGTTTTAACATTGAATTCAATGAGTGAGATTTTAGCAGCTGTGTCGTCACACACAGCGCGTTACACAGATACGTCTCAGATCAGGCAAAGAGGGAACTGAGGCAGTCCTGATATGTCACTTATTTTAATTCAAGCACAGATTCTCCCAAACCCCTACTGCCACACACGCGCGCGCACACGTTGGTGCGGCTTACATCGGCGAGACACACACTGAAGCTGTAGATAAAACTGAGGCGTCTCTTCCAAACTGCTCCTGCAGATCTTCGGGTCCTGCTGAGGTCCTGAGCTCTCGCAGGTCATCGGGTGTTTTTGTGTTTGTGTGCGAGAAAGAGCGAGATTGTAATTTAACGGGTTGATTGTATGTGTTCAGTTTCTGTCCTCGCAGTAGCTCTCCTCGTATCCTCAGACTGCGCCACACTAACTCACCTCAGGGAGAAACCGATGACCCCGTGCACGCGCTTGCACACCCTATGCTACAGCCATCTGAGGATACATCACGGCGAAAAAAGAAAAGGCGTCCGTCCTCTCCTTTCAGCTCTCGTTTTATGGACTCTGTGTGAATAAAGGGCTTCCCTCTGTCTCTCCACTGTAATCTCAGCCCTGTTTGTGACGCAAACACCTCCGCATCAGTTCAACTTACCATCCTTTACTCACACTTCTTCTCCTGTCTTTGTGCTTGTAAAAGGCAAAATCAAAGAATGTTTCCAGCGAACACTTTTTTGTATCGACTTTAAACAATAAAGTGTAAAAGTGACACATTTAGTTGTGTTGGGTCTCACTTAAATATTGTCCGGACACGCTTCCACTTCTTACACTGCAAAAATGGATCTAAAAATAAGTAAAATGTTCTTAAAGTTAGTGTATTTGTCCTTCATTTGGGCAGGTAAATAAGATTATCTGCCAATGGAATGGGTATTTTTAACCCCTAAAATAAGATAATTAGACATCCTGCACTTGAAATAAGATGATGGAGATGAGTTGTTCCTATTTTAAGTGCAAGAATCTCATTCCATTGGCAAATCATCTTTTTTACCTGTTCAAATCAAGGACAAATACACTAAATTTTACTTATTTTTAGATCCATTTTTGCAGTGTAGCGACCAGCCTTCTGCTTTTTATGTTCTCCATTGACAATGAATGGAGCATTTCAAGGATCACTCTCCCCAGTTGAGGTAAGATGTCGGACAAAGATGGCGTCCGTGGCAGAGCTCTGAATCCCCAACCGATGCTGACCAAAAACAACATAAAGGTCCATTTCACATTTCCCCCTAAAAAAAAACAGCAAGATTTTGCTGACATTTTATGTGCCCTAAAGATATATATGTGGAACTTTATCTCACCACTTCTGGTAATACTAACAGAATTTCAGAAAATCAACATATCACAACATGGTGGTGGTTTTGTGGTTTGTTGCTTCAAGACTTCAGGAGAACTTGTCCTAATTCTGCTCTCTGCCAGCAAATCCTGACGGAGGATGTTTGATCATCACCTCTTCACGGGTGGAACAAAGCAAAATTAAGCTGAAGCTCAGTTAAGTGTGGCCCAATATTCCTCCACAGCAGCACAACGACTCATTGCCACTTAGCAGAAACGCTGGACGGCAGTCGTAGCTGCAAGGGGCGGCACAAGTTTTTCACCTAGGGCCAGATTGGCTTGGATAGCTTTTTTTTTTCTCTCACAGTAAATGAAATCATCATTTGAAAAGTGCATTTTGTATTTTCTCAGGGGATGTTTTTGTGATTAAAAATGGGTTTGATGATCAGAAACACTTTTCTCACGCACATTTTTTATTGCAGGGCAACATACGTAGGAGTACCAGTTGGATGCACCAACAGTAATATACTGGGTTTTAGGTTTTAAACATGAAAAAAATATCTTCATACAAGAAATTATTTCTTACTAAATATTTCTGCTATGGACCTACAGTAGTTAGCTCTGCTGACCAAAAGGAGTCTTATGGCAGCAAGGATTCAAACTTAGCTTTTGTTTATTCACAGCTGTCCATGTGCTCCTCAGCACTAAACATTTTACTCTTTTGTTTAAAACCCCAAACATTTCCCAGGATCCTCACGTTACGCTTCAGTAACGCAGAAACATAATGTATCTTTGCTAATAACTGCTAATGCTAATGTGCTAGGACTATATGGTCACATGAGTCGATGCTACTGTAGCAACACAGCTTGTTGCACATTCATTTAGATTCATCACACAATCCTATATGTAAAGTAAATCAATTCAAATAAAATGAAAATAAATATATTATTGTCCCCATGGGCATGCCTGGGTTTCCTTAGTTTCTAAGGAAACCCAGTCCATTTATTTGCAGTGTTCACTTGTCTTTGATATGCTTGAAAAGTTGATTTATTTCAGATACATAAAGCGAAACACATTACGTAGCCAGATCTTTTCAAGCCTTTATTTCTATTAACTATGATGATTAACAGTCAATGAAAACATGACTTAATATTAGAATATCACATTAGACCAATAACAAAACCTTCATCCAGAAACACAGGATTTTAAAAGCATATTAATATCTGCTTAAAGGTTATGTTCAAAAGATACTTTAAATCTGACAAACAAACCTCACGGGAACACATACTCCAATTTATTGAATTTAATTGTAAATCAATCAATACTTTTGATTTGATGCCTGGGTGTCAAACTAATTTCTATATTGGGCCACTTTGGCATCATGGAGACATTAAAAGGGTCGGTTGCATGTGTATAGATGACACTTTTGATTTCATAATTTCATTTCAGTTCACATAGAAACATAAAAAATGCACAGGAACATAAAAGTAGCACCCTTAGGCCCAGTTTATCTGCAAAAGAAATTTTGATTTTGGGGTGAGTTACACTTTAAACTCTCATCATTCTGCATCACTTTTTCTCTTTTTGGACATTTCTGTGTTGTTTTAATGTGTTGTAGGAAAACTGACATCTAGTGGCGGGTAGATGTTACTACACAGTAAAAACAATCAACATTTGCAACGGGAGGCACAGTTTTAGCCATTTTATACAATTTAAAAGGATATATGCCTCTACCTTATGATGTGAAATGTCTTCTTTGGCTCTTGAGGGCCGGATAAATTGCCTTGATGGGCCGGATTCGGCCCGCGGGCCGTGAGTTTGACACGTGCTCTAGCTGAACAGTGATGATCCTGCACCTGTCAGTCAGTCAGTCAGTCTGAGTCGACTGAAAGAGTAGAACTGACACCAGAAAGTCCAAACCTGCGTTAGAAGCAGGCCCTGAGGCAGCTAGATTATGTGAGTAGTCTATTTCAGATTCCAGCCCGGCCATGCAAACTTATTTCTGAAAGTGCACACCTGATCAGGTACATTTAGTGTGATGCTGATTGGGTCTGGGTCAAATGTGATTTCCACGATCTTCTTTCAGCTTCAAAAGTGAGATGGCAACTTTCACACAAATGTTTTAAAATACAGTCCTCTGTGCTCCACACTGAGCTGCATTTATTGTCATGCACCATAGTTTAACTAATAAAACTTTACTGCCAATCGCCCTTAATGTCCTGGTTATCAATCCAGAATGTCTGTCTCAGCCATGGTTCTTCCTATATTAATTGTGTCATTTATGGTCATTGTGAAAAATGTCTTAAAGCAGAAAGGTTTCTAAATATGAAGAAAATACAAGCAGACCAGATACATACTGTCTATCCTAAGTTCAAGTGAAGCAAAAGAAAATGTACAAGAGAAGGATTATAGAATTGTTATTCATATACTCCCGGGGACTGTTAGGAGTTTAATAGCTCAATATATATATATATATATATATATATATATATATATATATATATATGAAACAGAAATAATAGGAAATATTAAGATAGTGAACTTTTACAATTATTGTAAAAACCGAAATAGTGACACATTTCATAAAATCTCGAGAACAACATTTAGGAGAGAGATATGGTGTGGAGATTTTAATGCAAACAACAGTCTTTGGGGAAGCAGTCAAACAAATAATGGCATAATTGTGGAAGAAATGATAGATGAAAAGTAATTATGTCTAAATGATGGTGGGGTACAAGAATGAATATAAGCAAAGGTTCATAGATATCATGTTATCATGTATAGATCTCACTTTAGTGTCTGGTTGCAAACTCATGTGAATGGAGAGAAAGGGGAGATTTAACTTTAGGGAGTGATCATTTTCCATTAAGTATTATTAATTATGATAATTTATCCAGACAATGAGAGTTTGAAGTTACTTGATGGTGTTTAATAAAGCAAATTGGGAACATTTTTTTTTTAATTGCAAGAATATGAGTCAGATGGTAACATTGATAGGAAACATATAAGAATGCAAAAATCAAATAAATGAACACATTAGAATTGCTGCAGAATTAAGTCTTTTTTTTAAGAAAAGACAAAAGTGTTGCTTGAATGATAACTGCAGCACAGCAGTTAAAGATCGCAATAAAGCACTCAAAACTTTACAGAAAATATGACAGGAGAAAATGTGAGAGAATACAAAAAGAAAAGGGCAGTAGCTCATAAAGTTATTAAAGAGGCAAAAAAGAAAACTTGGAGAGATTATTGTCCTGCCATGCAATCTGAAATTAAGATATATATAATGTATGGTCAATGTTCAAGAAAATGAGCGGGAGAAGAAATCCAGTTAAAATCCCAGATAATAACAATAGAAGAATTTTAAAAAGCAATTAAAGGGACAGGGCATTCAGGAGGATAATTTGTGTTATGCTATGTTCAGACAATTTACAGATGAATCATTAAATTTAGTGTTAAAATGATTCAATAAAATTTGGACGAAAGGAATTATTCCTAGAAGTTGGAAAAAAGCAATAATTTTACCCTTTAATAAGCCAGGTAAAGATGCTATGGACCCAGAAAGTTACAGGCAAATTGCTTTGACTTCTCATTTATGTAAAAGGATGGAGAAAACAATAGTTAACAGGTTAATATTCACCCTTGATCAAAAAGAGTTTGTTAGTAAATATCAGTGTGGTTTCAGAACAGGTTGCTCCACAGCAGATGCTCTTGTGAACGGTGTGTAACGAAACTGAGAAAAGTTTGAAAATAATGATTAATGTATTTTTAGACATTGAAAAAGCATATGATTCAATGTGGAGGGGAGGACTATTGATAAAGTTAGATCAAATGGGAATAGGGGGAAAACTGTATTACTGGATAGCTAGCTTCTTTAAAGAAAATTTGGGTGAACATTGGAAAGGACTATTCAAGAGATTTTAAAATAGAACACGGTACACTACAAGGAAGCGTAATCAATCAGTCCAGTACTGTTTAATATTATGATATACAACATATTTTCAAAATTAGATGGATGCATTAAATCTGCATTGTACATAGATAATGGGGCAAAATGGATGAGAGGCAGAAATGAGGCAGATGTAGTAAGAAATATTACAACAGCAATTAGTCAAATTGAGAAATGGTCTTATGGGGTTTTACACTTTCAGTAAGCAAATCATGCTACATGGTAATAATGAATAGGAGACAGATTAATATTGATAAACTAACACTGTATGGTCAGCAGGTGGAATAAGTGTCTGAATTCAGATATTTAGGAGTGTGGATAGATAGGTGTTATACGTGGAAAACTCACATAAAAAGTGAAAAAAGTAATACATTTAATGAAAGCGGTGGCAGGAAGTGACTGGGGTGCAGATGAGCAATCATTACTAAAACTCTACAGGGCTCTAATGAGATCAGCTCTAGATTATGGTTGCATTGTGTATAGCGCAGCAGCTAATTCAGCATTACAATAAATAGACAGGTTACAATACAGGGCATTAAGGGTATGTTCAGGAGCAATAAAGACCACTCCAATACATTCATTACTAATAGAAAATGGTGAGACTTCGTTAGAACTGAGAAGAAATAAAATGAGATTGATATATTGGATTAAATTAAAAGGAAGTAAAATCCAGCATATATAGTATTACAGAATTGCTGGGAATATTCTGAGTTTCAAAGGAATGGGTTTGGAAGGAAAGAAAATCAATGGGCTAAAGAATATGAACTAGATAATAAATATTCTGTCAGAGTAATCCAGTTAGTACAGTTCCTTATTGCCTGTGTCCACAGATAAAAGCAGACATGAGTGTAATAGAAAAGAAGAAATAATGAAAATTAAATGAAATAGGGGTGAAAACAAGTATATATATATATATATAGACATCCGTCCCTCCATCCATTTTCTGACCCGCTTAATCCCTCATGGGGTCGCGGGGGTTGCTGGTGCCTATGTCCAGCGTTCACTGGGCGAGAGGCGGGGTACACACTAGACAGGTCGCCAGTCTATATTAGACATACTAATATAGACTGCAGCAGAGAAGGTTGCAGTCATTATAAGTTTGCAGTGGGTGGAGGAGGTCAGACCAGATAAGGTGGTTATGTGCACAGATTCAAAGGCAGTAATTGAAAGTATTCAGTCTAAGGGAAACAATAGGAAGTGGAGTACCTTTTGATCAGTACTTAGCAGAGCTTCACACGCAAAGTAAAACATGTGAATTTGACACTTTGAGGGATTTGTTCGTGAGAGACAGGATTGTGTGTGGCACAGTGGATAATGCACTAAGAGAAAGACTGCTCAGAGAAACTGGACTTACACTAGATAAGTGTGTCGCTATGTGTAGGGCTGCAGAAAACACTCGAGCACAAGCAAAGAACAACACAGGAAGGATCTTATGTTAGAAATCTATCACAGTCTGTTTAGATTGCACAGTGGTGGTATGGATATACAGTTTTGTTGGGTGCCAGGCCAGCACATGGGGGGGTATAAGGAAACGAAACGGCAGATAAACTGGCTAAAAAGGCGTTAGGGAAGGAAATAACATTACATACTGCATTTGGCAAAGGTGAGGATAAAGCAATAATCAAAAGAAAAGAAGTAGAAATATGGCAGAAAGGATGGACTGAAGACAAGAAAAGAAGAGACTTAAATAAAATACAAAAGTCAGTAGTAACGAAGAACTTAGGGGAAAAAATAGAAGAGAAGAAGTGATAATGATGAGACTATGTGTAGGTCATACATTAATAAATGACATTCTATATAGAATATGGTAAAAAACTAATGAACAGTGTGTTGTTTGTGCAGAAAATGTTGAACATAAATTAATGAAATGTGTAGTATATTTAGATGAAAGAGAGAAATTAAAGGAAAGGGTGCAAAAGGCAGGACAAGAATGGAATTTGAAAGGAATATTAGGCACAGAAGAGGACAAAAAATATATTTTTAATGTTAGAAAAGCATTACTTACATGACACTAAACTGAAGTTTGTGGAGGTGGTGAAGTTACATACTGTTGGACAGTAGGTGGCGGTATGCACCTTGAAATTGTTTGCAATCCACCAATAAAGGAAGAAGGAGCTCTAACAGTATTGGCTAAAAGAAGAAGGCACTAAGTAACGTTAGTAAAGTTTCATACATCACACTTTCTTTGATGCAAAATAAACTTTTAGATTGATTGTAGGTGAGAATGTGGCTGTTTAAATCCGAAATATCTGCTTGGTTTATCAAGATATGTCTGACTAGAGCGCGGGTTTATTTGGAAATGAATGATTCAATCGTTTTTAATATTGTAATAAAACTGGTTAATTAAAGAGAACAAGGCTGACTGCAAACGTGTTAATACGCTCCCCCTTTTTTTTTTACACTTGGCTATAATTTTAAATCTTTTTAAACAATAAGCAACGTTAAAAGCGTTTTAAAAACATTTTATGGAAAAAATAATCTAATTTCATAGAGATATCAAAAGTAAACTAAGTTAGTTAAATTTCAAATATTTTCTGGAGGATCATTTATAAGGCTAACTTATAAATAAATTATTCAAGGTTATTTGAGTATTGAAAAACATCTTTTATGATTTTTCCACACTATATTTACCTCACTAGAACATGTCTCACCACAAATAACATCAATTTGTACTGTATTCCTTCTACTAATTGAAATCCCTTTTACATTAATTTAGCATTTACACATAGCAAAGGAATTTGAAGAGTTCTACTGTATATAGATTTGTTGCACGTCTGGATGCAGAGCTGTTTCTATATTTGTGGTTGTGTGTTTGGTATTTCTACCTGTGTTGATCAGAAGGTGAGGGGCAAACAAGAGGCCACCAAGCAGGTATATAAGAAGAAAATCCCCAACAACATAAACAAAACCACAATCATGAGTCCCCTTTAAGGTTAGAAAACAATTAAACTACATTGTATTTAAAAGGTGCCTTCCTGGTCACTCAAGGTCACCGTACAAAAAGATAAATTACAAAGATTACAGTTTGCCCCATTTTGAAAGAAAGTAATAAATTCATGGTGTGAATAAATGACAATTTATGTAAATAATTTAATTCATGTTGTTTTCTGGCTGTCTAGCTTCACATAGTCATGTGTTGTGAGGGCAACACACCCATCTTTCCGTGTTTAATTCTCGATCTCTCCTGGACCAAACCACTGAAGGAGCTGCTGCAGCAGCTGCCACTGTCTATGTAAACTGCATTATCACCCGATAGAGTGTGTGCTGGTCTATAGATTATTTGTTTAACAGGTTTTTTTTTGTAATTGTATCTAAGATGTAGTGACCAAAAGAGCTGCTGCCACCTTTAAGTCATTATTTGTTCTTTAACACAGACAGTACTCTTGGATCAGGGTCTCTGCTCTGTCATCTCAAACCATCAGTCACTGCAGATTTCTAGCTAGCGTTCCTTCCTGTCATTCCTTTCCACTGTCGCCACGTGCATGCTGCAGAGTTAAAGACCCAACGCAATCCACAAAGATCCCTTAAATGGAAAACATTTTACCAATTGGAATGATGAAGTTGAATGCATTTTAAAACCAGGGTTGAGCTGGAGTGTATATAATTGAATTTAACTGTCTTCTACAGTATATGACAAAATGGGTTTCTTTACTCCTGTATAAAATTGGATTTGTTTGTTGTGTAAAGTGCCTTTAGTTGAACTTTGTTGTATTGGGTCTATCTAAATAGACTGAATTGAATGAAACAGAGCTGAACAGGTGGAAACCCGGACTTTGAGTTAAATCTTCTTTAGGAAAACTTTCTTCACAGCAATTAAGCTTCTTCCATATCAGCATCGTTGGCCTGAGGCTCTGTTGATGTGAAGCGATGACATCTGCACACGTTTTCAAGGAGACAACCACGCATGACAAAAAAAGCCCGACTTCAGGCGCTACAATTCCACCGTGATTAACTAGTGACATTTAATCACCTCGAGGTACAGAACCAAGGTTTGTCTTTGCTTTAGGGAACTCAGGGAACAAATACTCTTTTCTACATCTTTAATTTACCAAGAAGCTGAAAGTCTTCTGGAGCCCATATAATATCGGCAGTTCCACTGACCTGCCTCCCTGTAAAGGAGGATTATAGCTGAAGAGACGACAGACTGCGTGTTCGGTACTTCATATTGCACTTTATTCAGCTCTGAGGAGGCAGAACTGGGCTGGGACCTTGTTGCTGTCACAGATCAACATTTATTGCTTCCAAGGATCTTGTGCGCACCAGCCAAAACCGTCTCAAGTATTCCCCACGTAACGAGTTTGTGTACATGATTTGGAAATGAATAAAAACCTGTTGTAAACCAACACAACAGGAAATACTGCACATCCTGTCCCACAGCGGAAACAAACAAGCATTTGGGTGAGTTGGGTGGACAAAGAAGCTTCAGACCACACAACATGCTGCAATCTAACACATATAATGCTCAAAGCTGACTTTTTATAATCTCATGGGGGGAAATAAAGGCTTTTCTGCAAACGTATAAAGTTACAACATGCCTGAATATGGATGCTGTCAGGTCCTCCTTGTGCAAGAACATGAAAACAGGACTTCAGCTTGTTCAAGCAACACCTTCTGCTCTGTAGCACACACTTCATTTGAGCATGGTTCTATGGGACACTGAATATTTGCAATGGAAGTACACAGGGATCTCTCACAGTTTTTATGGTTTTTAAAATAAATCAAGCTACCAACCCGAGGCATCTAATTTGTCCCCTCAGGTTTATTTAATGGCTCCACAATCTGAAAACTGTACCTTTGTTGGGCCAAATGCCGCTTCGATTATTAATTTCATATTTTAATGAAGTCCAACGAGCACCTATGTATTTAAATGTGTGTGTGTGAAGGTAAATGTAGACAGAAAAAAGTAAATCACAACTTGCTCTCTAACCCAGCCCTACACATTAAGCTTCTTTTCTCTCACAGGAAGTCTTAGGTGTACCGTAAATGTCACAAAGAACATTCCTGGTACATCTGAGCCAATTACCCACTTTTTTTTTAATCCAATTTTTATTTTCACACTTTTTTTGTTTGTTTTCTCTGGCTGTAAGATGAACTTTAGGAATGCTGTCAGTGTTTTATATTTTATCAGTGGCATCCCAGGTAAAACATGTAGGCACTGAGCTGTGAACGAACTTGAACTACACCTCGCTGTGGCATGCTGCGTTTAAGTGCGCCCTGTTAAATTCTGTAGAACAGGTTTCAAGTACTTTCAGTCTTGTGTGTCTGTCTGCCAGGGTGACATACATGTATCAGTTGCAGAGCCAAAATGTAACTATGTCTCTACTTTTAATTAATGCCTAAAGCACCGCCCTAATCGAGCTGACTTGACTTTCACATTAGTACACCATGAGATTGCATCACTACTGCTAAGAGACAATATCCATTAATATTTGGAGTCCTAAATATATTCTTAGTGCCATCATTGAATCTACTAATGCAGATTTTATGTCAAGAACAGCAACAGTTTAAAAAAGGTATTCCTTTTTTTTTTTAGGTTATTTCGGTTAAGTGTTTTTTTCTATCTATAAATCAAGGCTTCATTAAGGTCATAATTATGATTAACTCTGATGAACACTTTCTAATGGTTATATACTAAGCAGCCAGAAGAGGGCAGTATATCCTAGTTTCAACTTTCAGGGGGAGAAGTCGTGTCCTCTGCAGCTGTTTTTTGGTGGCTGAACAGGACAAAGGGGCACATGATGAGGGCTGCACAGTGGAGGGGAGGTGGAGGCGGGTGAGGAAAGGCCTCAGTGGTCCAGGATGCGCAGGTTGCCAGACACTATTTTGTTTTCCAGCATGGAGCCGGCCGGAATATCGATCCGATCTCCGTGGTTGGCGATGATGATGACGGTGCCCTGGCAAGAGGAAGAGCGATGAGTTTCATTTTTAATTCAGAGGGAGGCATGATGGCAGTCATACCTTGCAAATATTTGCAAAACCAGAAAGGAACTGAAGCTGCGAGTCAAAGACGGCCAGCAGAACCGGTTGCTTTCACGCTGTGAGCGTGAGAAAAAGCAGCTTCTAGTGCGACACCTTGAACACTTTCCAACCACCTGAATTTTTTTTTCACAATTTCGGACGTTGCAACGACAAACTTTATTTGTTATTGGGATTTTATGTGATAGATCAAAGTAAAAAGGGGAAAATATCAAATAAAAATCTGAAAAGGGTAGCATGCATTTGCAATTACGTTGGTACACCTAAATAAAGTCCATTGTAACCAGTTTCTTTCAGACGTGACTTAATTTGTAGATTTACGTCTGAACTGATCTCAGCATAAATCCAGCTGTGAAGGCCTCAGAGGTTAGAGAGCAACAAGCAGCACAGAGACCAAGGAGGCAGCAGACAGCTCAGAGAGAAAGCTGTGTTTTAAACCCTAAGCTTTGAACATCTTACAGAGCCCTGTTCAATCCATCATCTGCAAACGGGAAGATGATGGACAAGCAGCAAAGCTACCAGGACATAGAGCGCTGGGAAGTGTTCATCCGAGGCGCGGGTGGCTAATGTTCTCCCAGCAGGGAAGCCAATGAGCTGCAGAGATTACGATCTCAGACGAGAAAATCTGTTGGCAGGGAAACCTTCAGTGGTGCCCTATAAAGAAACCACGGGAAAGTCCTCTTTACAGATCTCCTCCAGCCATGAGGGGGAAGCAGCAAAAAACTAAAACTAACAGTGCACTTCACCCTGGAAAAACACTGTGGTGGCAGCATTATGATGTGGGAAATTCTCTCCTTTAGCAAAGAAGGGGAAGCTGGTCAGAGTTGAAGGGCAGATGGATGGAGCTAAGTGCAGCACAATCCAGGCAGAAAACCTGTTAGAGGCAGCAGAGAGCATCTGCATCTCCACCTGGGTGGAGGACAATCTTCCAGTGGGACAGCAGCCCTTAAACATGCAGCCAGAGCTGCAGTACAACGGTTTAAAACCAAGAGTTTTTTTGTGATGTTTATTTGTAAAAGACTGGAAAAGCTTCAAGGTTAAGCACTGCATTAGGCTGCTCTATTAGAAAATCCCAACACAATGTATCAAAGCTTTTGTTTGTAATGTGAGAAAATGTGAAAAAGTTCAAGGGCATAGAGTATTTCTGAAATGCAGCGCAAATAAATAAATGCCACTCATTACAGTACCTTTACCATATTAAATTAATGAAAGAGTTAAATTAATTTAGACTATTGTGCAATAAAACAGATTAGCAGGGGGAGTAAACCCCATGTTGTCTTGTGTATTTCTTGTCTTGATATCAGAGGAAATATCAAAGGGATCTTTTCCAGGTCATCGTGTTCAAAGCAGCCGACTCAGAGTGTGAAACATTTTTGCTCCGTGTGAACTTGAGGACCAAGTTTACCTTCACCGAGACGTTTTTGCCAAACGTGACGTCTCCAGAGACAGTCAGGTGGTCCAGCTCCAGCATGTCAGGGATGCTCTCAAAGCGCATCAGGTACTCCTGAACCTGAACACACAAACAGGGTCTTATCTTTATTGGTGAGACATAATTCAGGCATTCTCACGGTACCTTAAACAGTGTGCCGAAAACATTCATGCAATTTAAAAATAGCTTTTTGTGGAAAGCGCATCTTATGTAGAATAAAAAGAACTTAAAACAAATAAAACCACAGCTCTTCTTGACTGACTGACAGGAGATTTACATTTTCCCAAGAAAATAAGCCTTAAAAATAAATAGGAAGGTGACACGATCAACAACGGGAGTCTGTGCGTTCCCACCTTGGTGAAGGAGCTGCCCAGTTTGACGTGAGGCGTCGTTGGGAACTCTCTCTTGGGGCACATGGTGAGGGAGCCGGCCTCCAGTCTGTACAGGTTGGACATGACCAGCAGCAGGTCCGACGTGGTCTTCACGGGAAGGAAACGGCTGCGGGGGACATTTATTCCCAGGGCGTTGTCGAAGCATTTGATCGCCGCGCCAACCGCCGTCTCCAGCTGGACGACGTTGAGCCCTCCATCGAGCGTCTAGGGGTGAAAGGGGGGGGGGGGGGGGGGGGGGAGGTGGAAGTGGTCAGAGCTACGATCTTTAGGACGTGACTAACAAAATGATTCTCCAAACCTTTACACTGAGAGCAACATTTGTTTTTATTTGTGGTTTTTGTTCTTTCTGGACGCCGTCACTGTGCTTACAGTCAGCTACACACTGGAGCTGATGTCTCACTGGGAATAGATGCAAATAGCTTGTAAATCTTAGCCATTTTTAGCAATGCGTAAAACTAATTTGTTTTCAACTGGGACAAGCCAATGTGTGTAACTACAACCAGGCATCTTTAGAAATCAGGCACAGGTTAGGTGTTCCTCAAAGGTCAATCTTGCTACATACTTTTTTTTCCCCCCTAATAGAAATCTGTTCATGTTAAAATTGCTGTCTAAAAACATATTTTTAGTAATATTGTCTATTGTTTCTAGGCATTCCTACTCATTCATTTCTAACCACACAGTTACTGCATTCGCTGGCGTTCATACGTGGAGGATTGCGTTTTAGGAGTATCTGAGCATCTAAACTAATCGTAACTTCATATTGGAAGTCCGTTTTGATAACTGATACATTTTGTTGTCAGGGAAAGAGCAGGAAAACATATCTGCAGTCTGCTCAAAAATTATTTGAATATATTTGAATATGAACAGCACTTTAGACAGTTCCCATAGTAATTAAGAAATACAAATATAAGCGTTTTAGATGTTTAACAGTTTTAGAACAAAGTGACTGCATTTAAATAAAGTAGTGTACAGGATATTTTGATTTATTTGTAATTTATGGCTTGTGTATTTTATCTTTGTTTTGCGAATATTATGATTACGTTTTGCAACATCTTTTTCCAGTCAAAATGTTTACAGTTCTTGTTGCTCATTCTAACCAGGTCTCCCAAATGGAAGAGACTTTTTATTACAGTTGAACATTCCTGGTTAAATAAAACAAAACAACGTAATACATTAGAACTGAAAGCAGGACTGCACGATATATCGGTTGTAACATCGGTGTCGGCCAATGTTAATCATTTTTTAACATATTGGCCCAATACGTAAAACTGTGCCAATATTAAAAACTAGGGCCGGATGATAATTCAACGGCATTATATATCAATCAATAGATGTTTGGTGCAATAGAAAAAAAAAGGCCAATAAAAAGTGTGATGGAGGAACCATTTTCCTTTCTTCTACATTCTAGTCTATGATTTAGGGTAATACTAAAGTCACTTTGTCCTCCCAACCAATCACAAAGGCAGACCCAGGAACGCTCCGTCACTAAGCTCCACCTCCTTCACAGAGTTCAGACTGCATGTGTTGTTGTTTCTCTTTAAAAACTTGCAGATTTCATTAAAAGGTTGGTTGAATAAAGGGTTGAGTTTGAATTCAGTGTTCGTGTGTTCTGTATCTAAAAATGGTCATTAAGCAACAGCATAAAATGGCCAAAATATGTTTTCATTTTTTGATCATTATTGACATCAATCAATATGATTGATTTCTGTTTTATTGATATGCTTTTTTTCCCTCTATACTATGTAGCCCTACTAACAACCAGAGTTTTTTTTCCCTCTAGTTCCCCTTTGTGCCTGTGTTTCAAGAGGGGGAGGGGAGGGGGTTGGTCATGAGGTTTTGATTTGGTCATGTGACTGATGCATCATCGCCAGGATTGTGGGGTCTTTAAACGAAGCAGAGATACAACGTCAGCAGTGTCATCATTTTTTACTGTGTCAAAAGAAGACAAGTCTAGACCACAGCTGAGAAGCTTCTTCTATCTAAACCATCTCGCACAGAGCCATCTTTGACTGTGTTTTTTTTTTAGGAAAAATGTCTGACATGCAGATCAGGTTACAGCTCATCAGCGTTCAGACATTCAACATGTTCACTGGGTGTAAAAAGAAATGCAGATAAGTTTTAAACTGAGCATACACCGTATGATGATTTTTTTGCCCTTTCCGATTCTTCAGTCGTGCGAGAAACTTTTGGATCGGGCCGAGTTTCAGCTTCATCGTGTTTAACGAGGGGCGATCAGCCTTTCACGACCACCTCTTGATCAGGAAGCGTACGGTTGGATTATAATTAAACATGTTTGAAATTCAGTCGGCCCCCGTGAGCGATCGTGAGGGCATCCTGCTGTTGAAGCAGAGCTACAACCTCGCGCACTGCGCATGGCAAACAAGGGAATTCTTCTTCTTCTTCTTCTTCTCAGACGAAAACATAGGAGTGGAGAGAAGCATGGTGGCGTTACGTGTGACATGGAGTCAAACTACGGAGGAGTAACTCTTAGAATTGCCAAGGCAGCGCGTTTCGTTCCAGTGAGCCTCATGTTTAACAGTGAGCATTCACACTTCTGCCTTTTTCTTCTTCTATTGTCTATGTTTGGCTTCCGGATAGACGAGTCCGACAAGCAATGACTGAAAGTATCGTACATGGCATGCCCGGCTTTAGTGATGTCACACACTGGATGGCTGGTGCATGGATCTGATTTTTTTTTTAAGCTGGGTTCTGTTAAGATTTTATGAGCATTTAGCAACTTGCCATATTAACTTTGAGACAACAGATACATTTTATAGTTAAAATCTAGTCAGAGCAGGAACTTCTCAAATAGGAGCATCACAATGATTATACTGTTCGTTTATGACTACCGTAATATCTTTTTGTTTAAAAAAAAAAGATAATTAAATATTATGTTAATAATCATTGATTAAATGTATTTGATTTCTGGAAGTCATCTCCGAGTAACGATCAACTTATCTTCACGTGTCACGTTCCACAGCAAGAACTGGAACATGATCCAAGTTTTGAAGATGACTTGAAGTGAAAACTTGTCGATTAAAACCCACGCCCATAATCTCTCATCACCCCCGCTCCAAACTAAATGTGCGTCCCATTTAATCTAATAGGCAGCACTACAAATTCATTTAAAAATGCTGCCTGGGATCACATGTGAGAAAATAAGTAGACATTTTCCCATTCAGGAAGGAGAGGTCGCTGAGTTTAAAGACGCTTTAAGGAGCTTCTTCAGACCACCGAGGTGCCCATAATGAACTAAAATTACCCTCTGAAAGGCTGCTGTGATGTAACACATACAAATATAACCATAAGAGACTCAGGTACACGTCTGTGAGAGGCTCTTATGCAACACCCTCCATTTCAGGGCCATGTGCATCTCTACAACTAGGTGTAATAGAGTCCTCTGGCTTAAGGAGCACCATGATGCTCTGCTCACTGATTCCCCTTTGTCACAGTGTGAGCGCCGTAGAGTAATGAGAGTTACATCCATATATTCTGACCAGGCAGAGGCAGCAATAATCAGGAGCCAGGCGGCGCTTCAGTGTGAATTGATTACACTGGTGGCAGATTTTCATATCTTGAGGCGATGTCCGCTCAGTGAGGATGGGAGAGGGTTTAATCTAGTCGAGGTGAACGTCACGATTGAACTAACATTTAACTTTACAGCTAACATTTCTGTTCACATCCATCCACCATCTGATTTAGAAAAGGCAATCCTACTAGCATAGGTTCTTTTTTAAGAGAAAATGTTTGTTTGTTACAAAAAAGAAGAAGAAAGGGATGGGGAGGGAAACTGAGGGAAATAACATTTTAAAGGGCCCAAATTAATCTGCTGAAAAATTCAACAATGACCTTTAAAATAAATAAATAAATAAATAAATATATATATATATATATATATATATATATATATATATATATATATATATATATATATATATATATATATATATATATATATATATATATATATAATTTTACATTATATATTAATTTAACAAAAATGGAATGTTCTATTAAGAGTTAAGAGACATTTGGAGCTTTTCCACATATTCATCCTTTGTTTCACACCAAACCTCCATGAAATCCCAGTAGAGCCGTTTTCCTGCCATGTCTCCCAAACACTAGCTTGGCATGTAGATAGTGTCTAATTGTCGGTGCAGGGACTTGGTGACCCCATGATGTCACGGTTTGCTGCAGCTTTCCAACATTGCGCTTTAGAGGTTTTTGTTACCTTCTTCAAAATCCACCTCGCAGATCATGGGGACAAGATAAAAAAGCCTTCTTTGCCACACCTCCAGTTATTTAAAGATTTTTAATATTGCTCTGACTGCATAAATGGGCAAAGTTTAGTCATTTCCTGACTTACGAACACTAACAGACCCTCTCTTTTATTTACATGCTATGGTCCCCTTTGTTTCCCATTTTGAAAAGAGGCTAAAGGAAATTGGGCATTGTTTTAAAATAGCAGGGAAATAGGAAGTCATGGACTACCAGTTAAAAAGGCCCCTGTCTGATTATCTTGAAATACATGAACACATTTAGAAAAATGCTTCACATACATTTGTTATTAGAATTTCTAAATGATGTAATAATTGTGTACTGGTGGTTTGGGGGGAAGACTATTTACGGTCTTTCTTCTGGAGTTACTGTCTTTAATGAATAAATAAAGAAACTCAAAATAAAGTTTGGACTCGTACATTTTTCAGTGTAGGACGTTTTGACCATGCTACACATCGGGGTAAAACTGAACTGATGACATTTTTCTAGGAAGCTGCCTTCACTCAAACTGTTTGCTCTCTTTCACACTTTGTAACCACGGCGATGGCTATCTATGAATCGGCCATTGACTGTTACACGGATGTCCAACGGCATCAATTTAACTTAAGCAAAGAAAAGAAGACAAACAGCAGCTCATTGTGTTCTTCACTGAGCTATAGGTCCAACAATCTAAAAGCTAGAGTTACTTCAAACTCCAGTTTTTTTATTTATTCACATCAACACATATGACTCAAAGCTGATTTTAGCTAAATTTCTCCAGCGTTTTTGTTTAACAAGTTTATGAAAAAAAAGCTCATGACGCCAATTTGAGCTAAATTTCCATAGTGTAGAGCGGCTGCTGTCTAAGATGGTGAATGAGACATTACTAGATAGAGATAAGAGACAAATTAAGCAGTTTAGCTCTTAAATTCTTCAGTAACCAACCAGTTTTGATGTCTTTTCACAAGCGTTAGCTAAAGGCCCCCAGGGAGAGCAATAGGAGCAAAGTAACTGAGTTTAATGGGCTCCTCCTGGCCTACCTTCGGGTTGACGATGATCTCCAGGTCCATGGCATTCTGCTCCTGCAGCCTCTTGATAGCAGGCAAAGAGATCCAAAGATTGTTTGTGTTGAAGATCTTGAACTTTGAGACCGACTTGAATTCGTCCACGTGAGCTTTGGGCACCTGGGCGATCTCAAGGAGACGAAGCTTTCCTTCGTACTGAATCAAGGTGCCTCCCTGGAGAAACAGAACAATTTAAGTTCATACATTATATTCGTCAAAATAAACAAATGTCGTTTGTGAAAGCAGTCAAGGCACAACAATGACTTTCACGTTGAGCTGCCCTCTTCCTCCTCCTCGTTGCGCCTACCTTGACGTCAGCGCGCGTCTTGTCCGTGACCTCCATGACGAACTCGCAGCGCTTGCCGCTGGGCTGGCTGACCAGGTGGTGCAGGATGTGCAGGTCCACGGTGGCTCCCAGGTTGTCGATGTTGGACACAAAGATGTACTCCTTTCCCTGCGCGATCAGCTGGTCCAGCAGGCCAGAGTTGTAGAAGCTGGCGTAGATGTCGCCGTGGCCGGGGGGATACCAGCCGTCGGCGTTTTGGCCCGTCATGCTCAGGCTGGCGGCCACGGGAAGGAGAGACTCTTTGTGTATGCGTGGATACCTAGACAGAGAGGCACAGGCACGATATGATCGGGATTTATTCTGGAAGTATTCGTTTGTCGTTTTATTGTCTCCGTGATGAGCAGAAAACCGATTATTCAAGGTGTGATATTCTTCTTAAGTTGTATTTGTTTAGGTTTAATGGAGACGACAGATGAGGTACAAAGCTAAGCCCTCTGAGCCATCATGAATGGGTACATTAGACAGATCAAAGCGTTTCCACAAGGGATTTGGGTCAGTAACCCTCATCATCAGCAGCTGGCCTGAGTGGGAACTGGCAGCACTTCTGACACAAGGAAATCCAGATCCAGATGAGCTAGTTAGGAGAACAGATTTAAAAAAGTAGAAGAACAAAGCTCTTGTTAGAATGGGATTAACTGAAGTTCTGAGCCTGATGATGGAGCAGCTTGTTTTTTGGCTGGTTTTACAAATCTGAGCAGCCTTTTAGAAATCTAGGTAAAAGATAGACACCTTCCAAAGGAGCTAGACCATAGTTTTTGCACTGCTGGGCGAGATAACCATTTATTGCTAATATAAGATGCTAAGAGAGTGTTAAAATTTCCATCCAATAATTATGTTTGACACGGAGTCAGATAACGTTCAGAATGTAGACTGACTAATCAGGAAATGATTGCCAATAAACCTTGCCTGATACAAACCAGTCGCTTGAAAAAAAAAAAAAACCTGACTTACTGGCTGCAGGGTTAGATGACAGCTTTATCACATGGAAGAATTTGCATTGATAAACTAAACGGATTCTCCTGTTTTCCTGAAATGGCGGTTAAAAAGCTTGTTTGAAACATGAACAGAGCCCTGAATGTAGTTAGTTTGTCTAAGCCAAAACCTAATGAATGTTGCTGGAGAGTTTATGGATTTGTTTGGTGTTTAAAGGTAATTGCTTTCTCTCCTATAGCTGTGGCAGTGATTTTCATGAACTACTGTTATGGCCTCAACGTTTCCTTGTCCCCGCACTGATTGACATTTAAAACAGCTTCTTTGACATTAAATCCTTCAGCTAGGTGTTGCTGCTGTCCCAGAAAAAAAGGCTTTGAAAAACACTCCCTGCAGCAGACAGAACACCCGAGGCTGATGAATAATTGTAAAATGAAAGTCACGCTCGGTTGACAAACCAGAAACACCACGGCGTTCAGTACGAGCAGGCTTACAAAAAGACATTTACAGTCTCTTCCTGATGGTTTGCATTTAGAAACACAAGTAACGCACAGCCGTGACTTAATAAATGTTCATTCACCTGCTAGTCTCAGCACTTCTTAGAAGATTACATTTAAGATATGAAAGAAAACTGATTTCCAGCTGCGGTGGACTCACCTGCTCTGATTGAAGGTGTGGATCTTGACCCGGTGGTGCGTGTACTTCTGCAGGATTTTCTTAGTGTCCTCATCTGTGTTGAAGGAGTTCATGAGGACCAGTGGAACGTCAGTGTTGTACGTCTTGTTCAGGTGCTTCGGGACATTAAGAAAAACGGACACAAACGTCATTCATCCAGCAAAGAAGGCACATTTCACCTTAACGATCATCACACCAATCCCAGCACAGGCTAAGGGTGTAAATCACCAGCTTTATCCCAATCATTGTTATACCCATTTGTTTGGATGACGATACAATATTTGCCGACATCGCAAATATCAAAGTCTGCTACGATACAATTTTGATTTAATTCAATTCACCTATACGATCGATATCATGCAATCTCATCTGCCCATCTAGCAGTATTATTTACATTGATAAACTCATAAACAACCCAAATATGTTTTGACCATTTTATTTCTGAGCTCCTATTTCTAAGTTATCAGGCATTTAAATCAAAAGCAACATTCTCCTAATTTCAAAATATTAATAGAACAACTGTTCACTATAGTCTCATGCCTTGGGAATTTCAGGATTTCAAATTTAAAGGTGTCTCTTAAAAATTATAATATGGAGGGATAATTTCATTTTGCGTCGTAATTGGATCATTAATCATTTAATCGATATATTGATGTGGATCGATGTATTGTTACATCTCTAGTGTGGACTGATGAAAATGCTAACACGTGAACACAGCCACCCTCACTGCATCATCAGGACCATACCAGTTCACCTACTGCCTCAGCTTGAACACAGAAGTTGCACCGTGCTGCACAAACTACTTGCTCATCTGGACAAAGAAAAACAGCTATAAACAGAATCATGTCCACAGCTTTCTCCCAGACACCAAACACACAGAAAAGTCTTCTGCTTGGCCTGAACCCTGCTTTCTGAACTTCCTGACTGAGACTTCAATCAACTAGGACTGAAAAACATCTCCAACCCCATCACGCTGAGCACTGGAACCCCTCAAGGCTGTGTGCTCGGTCCATTGCTGTTTACAGTGTTAACTTGTGACTGTGGATAAACATGAGGAACATTTGATCACAAACTCTGCAGCTAATACAACAGTAGTTAGACTCATTCATGGGAATTATGACTCAATGTACATAAAACATGTCCAACAGGTAGAGGCTGGAACTGAGACTACTATCTAGTGCTTACTGTGGACATAATAAAAGGAGATGATCATCAGCTTCCTCAGGTCATGATGTGAGCAGCAGAGAGATTCTTCTAGCTATTTCTATTTTCTATTTGATTTTCAATTGCAGAGAAATCCTGTCTGGTTATGTGGTATGCTATCAATAATATAATAAAATAACTTATTTGAATTTAAATTAAATTGTTAACTGATTCCCAGAACAGAAAAAAAGTCTAAAGCCAAAAAAAAAAAAAAAATTCTGTTGTCTTACAAAGTGTAAATTTTGGCCACTTATTATAACGGCCGACTGAAGAACTTTGTTTCATTAAGACTGAGCTTTTATTATTTTGCAGATCTCAAATTAATTTGTTCAAAGACTTTGCAACAAATCAGATGGGAATTAATTGCTGTACTAAAACTAATACAGAAAAACAGAGATTAAGTTTAAAACCAAGACCTTTTGTTGTTGAGTCAGAGTGTGTTTCAAAATCCAAAATCACAAAAAGGGATTTCTGGTCAAACTCTGAATGCCAAAATAAAACTGTTTTTCATTTGTTACACAAAAGAGAGGGAGGAAAAAACTGGTGTTCTGAAAGAATTTATTTAAGTTGACAAATACTACAGTAATAAATAAAGAAATAGCTGAGGTGACTAGGAGAGAAAATTAAAATGACTAAAAGAGGCAGAAACCTCTGTGAGTCAGTAGGGTGTGAAGCTGGATTTTTGTGAGGGACGGATGTTGTACATCCAAGAGTCACTCTCCATGTATAACTGCTCTTTTGTTGTTAGCTGAGTAAGTGGGTAAACGGTCCATCTTTCTGTTGAGTTTTTTCAAAGTATCGTGTTCCTCCCCTATACACAAACACTTTTCAATGTTCTGCAAACATGTGAAACAAAGGCTCGATTTACAAACTTGCTCTACAGCTTGTTGACAGTGGGCGTATGTGGAGGCAAATACAGGAGAGACACATATGGCCACATCTAGAAACTGGAAACTTTATATCCCGTTTAGATGTTTTTTAATGGATTTTGTTTGTAGCCGTTTAAGCCACCACCATTAAAATAGCATTTTTCATCATATTTTAGTGCCACAAACAAACAAATCTTAACTAGTACTAACAGAAATATCGCTCAGCCCAGTTGGCCATTGCTTTTCAAAGCATACATGTGCTATTGTGATAAAAACAGATCCTCTGGAAACACACCATTATAAAGGGGAAAGTGTACTGCCATACATGAATAGTAAAGTATCGCCTGGAAAGGCAGGCGACCACCAAATGTTTTAAACACAAATCTATTTATTGTTTGGCAAAAAAGGCGTTTCTTAAAGCTAGATTATATACTAAACCCCTCTCTGTCCCTTAAGTTCTGTTGGTATCACCATATCTATTGGTTGTCCTACATGCCAATAATTCTGACGCGCTCACTTCTCGCATTTATGTATCCGGCTAGGTTAGCGGCTAGGTTAGTAGTTAGCTGTTCATTGTAGCTCCACTGCTCTCAGTATATTTTGAACATGGCTGAGAATCGCCGACCCTAGCTTTAAGGTAACAGATGCACGGTTGCGCCTAACAACACAGAGGAATACGGATGGAGCCCTCTTACTTCCCCCAAAGATCCTGCTATGCAGTAAAAATGGAGGAGATTTAGGGGTGGGGTGGGGGGTTACACTAGAGCGCACACTATGGTGTAGACGCACTCTTTAAAGCTCCTGTCGGATACGCTATTATTCATGCAATATAACATTTCACATACACTTCTGCCAGCTGGAGGGTCAGGCATTTCTTGTCTCATCACTTATGGCTACCAGGGGAGAGCAAACACAGCAGATTAACCCCAAGAAAGCTCCCCCGGTGAAACCAGAGAGATACTAATGCTAGCGCTAGCCTCGAGGGTCCAGAACCAACTCCACTGGCTGGCGTGGGAGAACACCCCTCTGACCTATAACGGGAGACAGATCCTGATGTTCCCAGATTTTCTGGCATAGATAATGAAGCGACGGCAATCTTTTGAAGACGTGAAAAAACTTAAACAGTGCCAGGATGTGCACTGAATTCCTCTATCCAGAACAGCTCAGAGTTTCCAAAGGTACTGACATAGATCTTCAACACCCCAGAGGATGCTGATCGCTTTCTGCTCACCTAACAGGATGCTGAGAGATGATGGCTGTGCACCGGTCTGCTTGGTGTGCACCTAGTTATTTCATCTAAGTGCCTGCCTCTTTACTGTTGAGCAAGAAGATCAGAGTTGTGTTGGGTTGATTAACCAACAGACCAATCTTGCTTTAAATGATCTTATACCATGACCTTTCTAATTGTTGTTGTTGAGATGTTGAAATAATGTTCAAGTTCAGTTATCAGAGGGGCCTCTATGTAATTTGTAAGTTGGCTATTTAGTCATATTACTGGTTAGGTTTAACTAGTCTAGGACCCACAAGGACTGCAACTTAAGATTTTTTCTCTCGCTTTGTGTGGCGTAGTGGGAGCTCAGGAGGGGTAAATGTAAGTTCACTTTCTGTGTTTTTCTTCTTTTTTTAGTCAGTTTGTTTTTTTCCTTTTTTCACACTTTTTATACATTTACCGGGCACTTTATCAAGTCACTGTCTATATAACTTAACAATTCAACTATTTATGACACCTAGAGCTGGAGCTGAGGGTATTAACTTGGTCAGCTGGAATGTTTGAGGTTTAAGGCACTCAAGATGTGTAAAAGCCTTAGCACATTTAATTAAGTCTATTGCCGCTGATGTGATGTTCATTCAGGAGACTCATATTAGGCCATCTGAATATAAGTACTTGCATTATAACTGGGCTGACAAAATATATCAATCCATATTTTCTCAATTCCCATTTTAGTACCCAAATCAAGTTTAGGCGTATAGATTCTATCATTATGCTATTTATTTGGGGTTACAAATCACATCGAATCACTTCCTTAGTTAAGCATCTTCCAGACTTGATGGACAGTTGTACAGTTAAGATTGGGACACTGCTGTGTATAAGTATAATTATTTTGTTTAACTTGTCTTTGTTATTGTTGTGACTGTTGTATATTTTATTTGTTTATCTCCTATCAGTCAGCTATTTCTGTTCTCCTATTACTGTTTGGAGACTTAGCGTTGTCTCTGTGTCTTTTGAAATAATTAAACTTAAAAACCTTCATAAATAAAGTGTTTAAAAAAAACAGAGGTTTGTGAGAATTAATTAATAAGGAGTGATAATTTCTCGTCACTCACCAGACTGGTCAAATGTACAGAAACGAAACTTTCAGGTTCTTGTACTCACCGCTGTAACAATTTATAAAACTACAAGACTTCCAAAATTAAAGCCCTTTCATAAACAAGTCTCAGGTGAAGGAGCTAGAGCAGAAATCTATAAATGCAGCATTAAACCTACGAAAGGTGTTTATTACAATTATTTATTACAATCTTTTGTTTGTAAACATCGATTAACTCCTGTCACGGTGCTAGTTGTTAAAAAGGGTACATAACAGGGGACTGCAAAGCTCCATCTGGTCCTTATAAAACTCCTGCTTTATGAGGACAACTCGTGTTTAAGAGGTCCAAATAGTCCCAGTGTGAAAAACTGAAACTGCACCCAAAACGGAACAAGTTCCAAAACTAAAGGTTTTTAGTTCTAAGATTGTTCCCAAAATAACAGATATTGACGCACAGCATGAAGGGAAAATGCTCTTGATGCAATAATGATTATTCCCTGACCATGGATCTACTTTCTCGGTGATTATGCGTTCTAACACAGGGGAAGCTGTTTTCCGGCTGGCTTGTGTGTGTGTGTGTGTGTGTGTGTGTGTGTGTGTGTGTGTGTGTGTGTGTGTGTGTGTGTGTGTGTGTGTGTGTGTGTGTGTGTGTGTGTGTGTGTGTGTGTGTGTGTGTGTTTGTGTCTGATACAGTTTCCTCTTCTCTGAACAGGCGGATTCAGTCTGCAGGAAATCTGACCCGACCTGGGCAGAAAGCTGGAGGTAGTGTGCTTGCAGGAGAGCTGAGCCCCACGGATCTCTTCTGAAACTGACATGAACACCAAACACCCTCACTGTATTTTCAGTGATGCTAATTTTCTCCACACTTCACTATTATCCAATGCTGATTCAAATGAAAGCCGAGCTCAGGGTCTCTGTAAAAGCTTGGGGAAGATGTGATTTCTGTTTGTGTAATTCACAATGTGCGTCCATTCAGGGGCTGGGCGTAGTCCTGCAGCAGGAGATGAGGTACATGATGGGGTCTAAATAACTGCACACTTCTCTCAGGCACACTGCCGTCTCTGTTCCCCAGCCAGGCAGCACACCAACCAATCCCCTTTCACAGCAACTCTTCACAGACATCACACTGGAGCCTTTTCAAAAAATCTTCAGCACTCTTCCAACAGGCAAGCACTTAGAAACTCGTAAAGGCCTGGAGACAACTAACCCAAATCCTCCACACATACATGTGCTGCTTTTAGTTTATACAATTTGATTCTCTGAATAAAGCTGGGTTATTAGTAAGTTTTCTTTGGATGAAAAACCAGCAAATCTTTCCAGAAGCATGAACAAACACGTCACAGTATGAGACATGGAAACCTGGAGAAGCTGATTCTGGTACATTAGATCATACGAGGCGCTCTTATCGCAGCGTCAGTGTTCTGCACAGGTCTAAATACATCAGTCACTTCTTTATATTTTCCTTTCAAATGTTCTTGTAATCTTTTAAAGAGGCTCAGAGCAGTAGGTTTCAGGAGGAGTTGCTGGAGGTCTTTCAACAGGCCCATCTTCCTCCATTTTAGCCGCATATACCAGGAAAAAGCTGATTACTCACATAGGAATAACAAATGCAAAGGACGCAGCTTTTCTGATATTACTCTGAACCATTTGGCCGGAGCTTTGTAGAGGGGGGAGGGCTTAATTCAGTTTCAGAGTGTAGCCGCTATCAAATAATCAGAAGTTAATGTTTGTTGCTGCAGAAGACCAGGTGATCATCCTGAGAAGCTATTCATCTCTGCTCTGCCACAGAGGCAGAGACAGAAGAAGCTTTAATCCATTAAAAACATTTAAAACTCGTTACATTTACACAGTTCTGCAGTCGGGACGGGGCGATATAGTGATATAATGATCAGTAAAAGGTCTGCTGCTGAAATTCACAAGTTATATACGTATTTTGTTTCCTCTAAGAAAAGCTGTAGCTAAGTGGAGCAGCTGAACAGCATGTCAGTATCGGTGCAATTACATTTTCACATCTCCGCAAAGTTTTTCTTTTATTCTTTTTTTAGCCCGCAGCAGCCGAGACACAAACTTGGATCAACGCTCTTTTTGGTCCGGTTCCTCCGTTTTCAGGAGCTCTTTCCTCCAACGCAGCAGGTAGCGTCGTCACCTCAGATAACAGCCGCAGTAATGTCCCAGATTGATTATTGAGTTTGCAAGTAACTAGTTTGGAAGCTAGCAAATAAACAGGCTAGATAGGAGCTATTTTGGCTGTTGTGCACCTCTTAGTTTTAATATTTGTCTGTCAGAACAGCAGATTCATTTATACCAACATCACAGGAGTCAGAACCAACAATAGAAACACTGCAACAGAGATTAAGAGCCCAGGGGATAAAGGTTTGAGCTTTTCTATTATATTTAAATGTTTGGAAATATATTTAAAGTTTCTCTCAACACTTTGTCTGCTTTTTAAATCCATTTTTCTGACCAGTGTCTGATCATTATGGAAGACTCCCAACCCCTGTTTCAACCATAAAAAGGAACTACTCAATTTAAGGGATGAACCAGTATTATGTCAACACAGAGCAGGCAAGATAGAGAAGAACGCATTTAATAAATTGATTAATTTGAGTCTATCAAAGCCACTAAAGATAAGAGTTTGATAGAAAACAGGATTGTAGCTCCAGGGGCGATTCCTGAAGACGTATGAGCTTAAAATTGTATTTCAGCCAGAGTGGGAAGGCTGGTGAGCGTGTTTGGAAGAAATTAGATAGTCTGAAAGCAGAAAAGGTTGCGCAATAATAAAAACAACAGCAGAGAAAAATGAGTAACTGCTCTCATTCACCGTTTCTCAGAAAAGGAGGATCTGTAACAAGCTTGTTTGGATTTGGGGCTTAATGGAAACTTGTTTTGTGACTGCAGACGTTTGCAAGAAGGCAGAAGAATTTCAGGCAAAAGGTGAAGAGGCTGAAAACAGCTCATCCTACTTCCCGTAGCACCAGGAAAAACATCCAGCAGTGTAGCTCACCAGTTCAGCACAATCATGCTAAATGCTACAGAAACATGATTAAACAGAGCAGCTGAAGCCTGATGACAGCAGTTTGCTACGTGCAGAAACACCGCATCCACAATGTTTACATCACCGACTGAGCTTACCACAAAAAGTCACTTTCTGACAGGTTTACAGCTAAATCCACATATCCAAATGTAATCTCAGCATCCAAAATAACCAGCAGAGATAACCCTGATTTGACATCTGTTTTACCGAACGGACACTCTGTTTGGTGCGTCCGACATGTCTAGTTTATCAAATCAGATGGTTGGTATTTTCTATTCTAATGATCTTTTCTTGTGCATGAAACAGCCAATAAACACCAGAGCGGAGTTGGTGGGCAGATACGGGCAATGGATCCTGATTTTAAGCATTCACAATGTGTGGTTTATTATTGGTGCTTAAATAATGTGCTTAATTACAGATCTACAAGGAAAAAAAGATTCTCCTGCTCATGGCAAACATTTAAGTTTTAAGGTTTGGTTCCTTAATGACAGCATGCAATAAAAAAGTAAAGACCCAGAGATGTGAGGGAAATCCCTGTCTGTGGCGTAGCTGCTGAGATTCTGCACCTCTATTTGCTGCACGGTGAGGTCCAGGAAGGTGTTCTCGTTGCGGACGCTGATCAGGCTCTTGGGGCCCTTACATCCCATGCTGGTGCCCAGGCCTCCGTTCAGCTTCACCACCACCAGCTTGTTCAGGCTGTCGGCCACGCTGTCCGGCAGCCCCCGAGCCGCGATCTTATCGTACGGCTGGATCTGAGGGAGAGAGATGGGCAGAAGATTGGACTCGGCGGAGACAGAGATAGTTGCTTTTTACCTGAGGTGACGGACTGCCAACTCTGTGAGCTCAACAGCACATGCAGCGACAGCGAAATGTCTTAGAAAATATGTCACGAAGGGCTTATTACAACAGAACAGTCTGAACCTCTTCAACCGTAAAAGAGTTACATTGAGGGATGTTTTTCTAAATGAAACAATCTATACTTGCTCCTATAATAAACCAATATTTTTATTGGTATATTATAGGAGCAGCAGTCGTGTTTAATGACTGTTCTTATTTCCAACATAAATAAAGAACAAAGGGATAACATTGAAGCCTAACTGGTTTCTCTGGATATTTTGATATTCCAAGTGAAGCAAAAACTGTGAAATGTTTGATCAGGCTTGACCATTTCCTCCTTTCGCTATTTGTTTTCTAAAATGTATCCTGCAGATATATATATATAAAAAAAGATCTAATAATAACGAGATATCGTGGCACGTTTCTGTCAGCATGAGAAGAAGCCCTGAAAGATGTGTGTTGACAGATCGCACACCTCCTCTGCCTTCTGTCCAATCAGTTTAGAATCTCCAGACAAAGGTGTGAAAGCATTTATGAGTGAGTCCTATTAGATTAGAGCAGCTGCTAACGAGTCTCTCTCTGTGGTGATGGAGCTGTGAATGTACAGGACTGCAGGTCCTGTGAGGTCAGCCAGACGCCTGACCGAACACGTCGTCTTCTTGCACTTCATCCTCCCTAAATGGTTTTGTTGTATCTTGATGTTAGAATCATGATGCGTTTTATTTTTCCTTTGCTCATTTTTTGGGGGCTGGCCTAAAAAGAAGTTTTACGTGGTGTCAAACACGCGTCCTGACGCACACCACATAAAGAAGATGAAGGGTGAAGATGTGCTGCGTTAGGAGTGAGTCAATCACTTCCTCTTTCTGTGCCACGCACACAAGCCCCTTTCACCACACGCTTCTCGGCGGGGTTAAATCGCCTTGTTGCCTCGTCTTTTTGCGTGTTCTGTGCCAGGAGCGAGGTGGCGGTGTGAGGCCTGTGTTTCGGCGTTTACACGGCGCTCTGTTGGCACGGAGGACGACTCGTTTGCCCGCTGCTCTGTGGCAAACAGCACGAGCATCAGATTAAACTCAACACCAGACAAGAAGCTCTAAGAAGCTCATTTCTGTTTGGAAAATGTTTGAATTTGGGTAAAAAAAAAACAAAAAAACAAACAGGAATTATCATCCTCTTTTACGTCTATTTATGATGTTTCACTTCATGACCTTCTTTATCACTCCTGAAAATAAAAATAAATGAAAAAGTTTTAATCAGCTGAAGGCTGGTTCACACGGCAGGATTTTTGCCCCGATCTTCTGACAGGCCCTGATTACCACTGTGGCTTTTAGGATAATCTTAAGAGATATTCCTGCCGTCTAAAGTGTGTTAAGAGTGATCTGGTCTGCTCGGTGGAACGTCAGGACCGCTCTGACCTCAAATCAGGGATATTCAACATGTTGGATTGTCCTACCCTGATATCCTAGCGTGTGAAGTGTTCCCTGAGGAAAAATGAGCAGACAGCTTGTTTTAATGGGACTTGTAGCCAATCAGAAAGCGAGGTGAGGAAAACCCACGCTCCTTCATATCAGTGTACCAAATGTAGTGTAGAGTTCCTCGGTCCCGTTGTCTCCAGTCCTTTAAACAACAGCTGTTGTTTCTGTTTTTTCTCTGCTAAAATCAGCCCACAAACCATCCATTCTTCCTCGCCGTCCATGTTTATTTACTCTGAACTCACGTTTGATCTTCAGAGGTTTAGCAATACCAAATGATCCTGAGTGGAAACTCTTGGCGTGTGGTGTGTTGTGCTCGCCGTCTGACCCCACACTGTACGAGCAAACCTGCTATAGCTACGATGTTTTATCGTCACCTGTGGTGTCTCTCAGGCTTTGAAAAAAAATCGGCCGACTAATTTAAAGTCCTGCCGCGTGAATCTAGCCTCGTGAGACCATCCTGATCTCGCGAGTTTTCAAGGTTTCACTCGCAGATCAGTCTGGATACTCTCCGTTAAATAAAATTTGGAGCCGTTCACCAAACGAACGTCCAATCAGCGTTGGCTTTGAGGCGGGTTGAGGTGTGACGCAACGGGAAGCGCGTCAGTTCAGTCTAAACAACATGGCGGCTTCAGCCGATGAAACTAGCGTTAGCGTGGCTATCGAGCAAGTTTTATCGGAATTACAGAGTATTTCTCTGCTGAGCTAACGAGCCTTTACCTGCAGCAGCAAGAGTAGCTTGGCTTGTGGTTGTGTTTTCGTCGTCGAATCTGATTGGTTTATTTGGCCCGTCTATCACCAACATAGGCCAATCAGCTAACCAGTATTTTCGCCCCTTCCCAAAATTACTTCAACGGAAGGTTTCCAGATGGATATGCGGAGCAAATCTATCTGGCGGAGTCAGGTAAGCGTGAATCAGCCTCACATGTAAAGTACCTGAGCTGCGTGTAAAAATGTTTTTAGCTGCAGGCACATCAATTAAACCTTATTACCTTTCAGGCATCTCAAGAATTATTTATGGTCTTATTTTGACTCAGACATTGGGCCGTTTTTATTGTTACAAGAGCAAAAGCATCTCTTTTGCTGTAGGGCAGGTCCGGGCGCAGAACGAAAGAGCAACAGCAACATGGGTTTTGTGCTACAACAGGTTGCTCGTTATTGGCTGCGTCGGGTTTCCTCGCTGAACGCCGCGTACTTCGAAGATCAACGTTCCTGTAACCGGCAGCTCAGTTTGATGATTTAAACTGGAAACCATCCTGGAAAACAAAGAATGCTGCGAGTCCTGTGAGTCCTGTGAGTCCTGGGCCTGTGACGACAGCGTACAGCTATTTATCCACCTACCTTCCCAGTTTTATTGCATTGAAAATTGTCGGCACAGCTAGTAGCTGTGTTAAAAGCCCTGATATAAATGATATAACATTATTTCATTTCATCAACTCAGTCCGCTAGAACCCAGATATCGAAGATACTGAAAACCTGACTGGTTTAGTCCAAGTTTTTTGGCTCGTTGTTTAGCTTGCTTTAATCCTCACTGAGCAGCTCCTCAGCTCCACACCGTCCTTCCCCAGACTCCCACCCGCCCTCACTCAGCTCCTGGTCCCCCTGTGGAGCCTCCTGTGTTCAGCCGTACTTCGCTGCTCGCCTCTTCAGCTTAGATCGATCATCTAACGCTGGCCGAGTCTGTTTTCTACCTGTGGCTTGGGAGTTTGTTATATATTAAAAAAGGCTAGAGAAGGGAGTTTATGTTTATGTCGAATCTAAAAACGTGTATAGTTGAACAAGTACAAAAATGAGTTACAAATTAATAACAAATGTCAGCAACATGGAAGTTGGCTATATTTTACAGGAAATGTGTACTTTCAGGGGGATTAACTATTTCCTCAAAAGAAGTGAAACGAGATCTTCCAGGGACTAAATCTCCTTTATGTCATTTTGTATAGGAAGTGAATATCTGCAATCAGGCTTTGCAAGTATCTGCTTTTAGTCACCAGAATGTCCATCAAAGGAGGGCGGAGTGCATTTTTTAATACCTGGCCATGAGGTTAACACTGACAGTGAGAGTTTGTGAACTCACAAGCCTGACTTATTCAGACGCCCTCCGTAGGGGACAGAAACTTTCTATCAAGCTGGGAAAAAATCCCTTTTGCCTTTAATGAATCAACCTCCACACATTAGCGAGTGTTTTTGTCAGCCACGCGTCACACGTCTGGCTGCGCTCCACACAAACGTCCACCGTCTTCCGCGTACACTCTGTCAATCGGTTGTCCGGCGTGTCGATCACTTGGCCGTTCATCGGTGCTGCTGCTGAAATGTTCAAGGACCCTGACAACAAAACGCAGAGCTCAGACTTCAGATGCTCCCTCCGTAGGGATACGGCCTCTTTTGGCTGCCTCTGAGTTTTGAACATTGTGCTCTGAAGCTCAAACAAAACCTAAAGAGAGAGAGAGCGGTGAGGAAAGCAGTCCAAGGCTGATGTTATAAGGGGAGCAAAGTGTGGCAGCGTGAAAACGACACTTTGGTTTTCTCCAACAGAGCTGCTCAACGTGCACTTAAAGGTTTACTACGCATTGTTTTAGATTTACAGAAGAAAACAGCTTTATAGAGCTGGCTATTTAGAGGATAGTCGACTCTCCTCATCTCTCTTCTCTTCTCTCGGACACGTATCAATCTAGAAAACGGGTCCAACCGGTCTAAGTTAGCCATAACATGCATGAATAATGGTTCTTTGTGATGTGCAGCTTCTAAAAACGGATGTTTTATCATCCAAACCTGACGAGGGACAGAGGAGCAGCAGAAGGCTTAAAGGAGAGCTCTGTGTTTACGGTGTCTGCTGGTCTCATAGCAACAGTTTTAAGGCCCATTCATACCCTACGTTTGGCCTACACGTCCGTATTTCTGTCCGTACGTTCTATCCGTTGATTCCTTCATACCTCCGTCCGTTGAGGTGCGCAATAACCAATATTTCCTCTAGGTGGCAGTGCTGGGTGCCAATAATTCGTCAAACATGGCGACGGTCCAAGACGTGATTTTGTTATATTTGCGTAAGTAAACTTTTTGTTTGTCCCTGTGCCCCGAACACGACACAATATATATGTGTAGGTAGTTGCGGACAAGCTCCGCAAGTCGTTCCTCGAATCCCGCCATTGTTTAAACCCCAGAATTCTAACCTTCTTCGTGATTTTGTTGACATTTTGTACTACAAATTTAAAAGCGCCACCCACCGTTTCCGGTAGTGTTGCTCCGTATTGATCCGTTTCGTCCGTAATCGTAAGCTCCCAATTTTCGTGTCAAAATACAGATGAAATCGACGGTTAGAACGTATGAAACACTCCACACGTATCCGTCTTTTACGTGAGGTATGAATGGGCCTTTAGAAATGCATCCTAAATGTCCCAGAATCAGACTGACGGGGAAACCTTGTCAACTTGTCATTTATATACTCATAAGTCTCTCAGGGGATACAGCAAGAACGTTGTCTCGTCTCCAGGAACCTAAAACTGCATCGTCCCATCTCGTGAGCTGGATAATTGGTAACACTCTTAAATCCTACAAAGTACTTAACGTTTCTCCTACTCGTGCTTCTGTACCCTGAAATAAAAGAAGCCAAATTTATGACCTGCAGTAATGTAGCAGCGTTCTTCGTCCTGCAGAAGTCCACCAGGGTACAAAGTTAGGTTTCTAACTCGGTGTAAACGAAACACAACCAGACGTGTTTTAAGTGTCAACGTCGCATGGCCTGTCCTCGCCTTTTCTGCACAGCTAAACTGATCCAAGCACGGTGATCACATCCACCGCTCCAGGAGCTCCCCGGCACACCTCTACCTTTCTTAGAGAATTTCCACAAAGAGGGCAGCAGCACAGATCAACGGGAACATGTTGGAAACGCTGAAAAGCGTTTAGCAGGGTTCAGGCTTTGCTGATGTTTATAAAGTGTTTGGCTATTATCAAGAAGAAAAGCTGAGGCAGCAACAACTAACACAAGGCCTTGCTGATACGATCCCGTCAGGAGCCCCCCCCCCCCCCCCAACACGCTTACAGGGCGGACAACGAAGAATAAGGACAAACAATGACTGGTTGAGTCAAATTTCAACAGGAAGAGATGTAGTTGCATTTTTTGGTGTGATAGCTGCTAACTCTCTCTGTGGAGAAGATAGCCGCAGTACAAGATGTACCGGGTCTTTGCATCTCACACAGCTTACGTCTACCTGACTTGGATTTGTACTGCCTGTGTTTATATAGTAATTTTCTTTCTAACTTAATCCGTCTTTTCATGAAAAAAAAACACTGAGTGCTTTTAAACCGTCACCTCAGAGCTTCTACTTTATAAACTCAGTAAATAAAGACTTGCTCCAAAATGTGATCCGAGGAATATACTTCCAAAGTTTTTATTTTCTCAGAGAGAAGCAGATCAAGCTGGGCTTACCGAGTCTTCTGGAGGCCTTTTTATCTTGATCCATTCCACAGACGGCCCCTTCACCTGCAGGAACCTGTGGAAGAGGTTCTTGAAGCCCTCAAAGTCCTTCTTGCAGACCTGAAGGTGTAGACAAAGGTGTAGAAAAGAAAGGCAGGAGGCGGATTTATCCACTGCATTTACTGTGTTTGTGATCATCTAAGCCATTTGATGTTATTACTTTAAAGAAACAACCGCTCTGGTTGTGGAAAAGGTTTTTTTTATGTTTTCAATGTGGAGTCTTATGAGATTAAAGGTTTGCACAGGAAAAGGAAAGGCTCTTTATATATAAACAGGATTTAATTTACATTTTTTAGGAAAAAAACATTTTCGCTCATAGAAAACTTAACATTTCAATTATCTTTTACCACAAACTAAGCGTTTAATTTAGTTGTTTGTGTCTCATTCCTCTCTAGGAAATTCTTCCCCATTTTAACATGGAATAGAAAGAAAGTACGTCTAATCTAGCCTGATGACCGAAAAACTGATTAGTTGAGATAATTTTTTTATTTTTCATTTTATTTATTCATTTGTAGACTGAAAAAGATAACTAGCTAAAACAATGTTTAAAGAAATCACAAACAACAAATTATACAAACTGTCTTTTTGTATTTATAATAATAATAAAATAATAATGATAAATAATAATATGCAATTGTGTATAAAAACTAAAAATATGCTAAACAACATTTTACAGAAGAATGGAGTCTGAAGTCATCTTCAGCCACATGGCTTAAAAAAATGAAATCAGGTCATCCAAAATAAATTAAAAGAAATAGATAAAACAATGTAGATAAAACCAGAAGCGTTGTCTGTTTTACGTATTAAACGCCTGCCTGAATAGAAAAACGTGTTGAGCTTTGATTTTAAAAAGGCCAAGTTCAGTTAAAGACTGAGGATCTAGTGGAAGCTGCTTTGGGAGTCGAAGCCGCAGAAACTTTTCGCTCACACCAGCGAGTAAATGATGGCTGTCTGACCTCAGGGACCAGGGCTCTCATTTATAAAACTTTGAGTGGAATCCATTCAAAAATAGTACATACGCCAAAGAAAATTCAGATCTATAAAGCCATGCCCACGCACAACAGCACGCAGTTTCCCTTTATAGATCACAGCTGTACTTGAATGTTTGCGCCCAGAATTTAACCATAAATGGTCAATGCAAAGCACCTTATCAATGTTAACGTGTGTTAAAATGAGTCAGCTGATCTTTTTTTTGTCTTGGTGAAATGGCAACCATGTTGAAAAAAAAAATGATCACAGAGAGTTTAATAAATGTGAAAATCAGAGCTAAAGGCCCATATGTTGAACACATTAAAAGAATTTGTTAAAAGGTTAACTTGATTGCAGTTTTAAATGGATGTCCGGTGATGTGAGGCTGTGCGTTCAGATGGCCGTTCAGAGGACGGACGAAGACCAGGAGGAATGAGAGCTTTCCCCCCAGCATGATAAACAACCCCCCTCCAAGAAAACAAAAAAACAAAATCAAAAACTGCAAAAAGCAGTTTAGAAGCTGACAAGATGTTCGGCTGAGCGCTGCATGGTGAGCGAGCACCTGTGCGCTCTGGGCGTTTGGAGCCAGAAACAGGGGCGTTGTACCACTGACTGTCCCCTGTATGTTGTAGCAGAATGCAGTGCTTGGAGTCTAAAGCAGCATATTGGCCAGTCATCATTAATCAGAAAAGCTTTGATCGCTGATCAAAGCCGTGTCAATGCATCCACTACGCATTATTACGCATGAATGTGACAGCAATTAGCGTAATTGTGGCACACCTTGTCTCAACTATCTGTTAATCTGTGGCTCATGTCACCCTGGTGATCAGTGGAGAGAGGAATGTGATGGTGGAAAATCCCGATGAAATGTCCGGACATCTATTTCAGATCTCAGACGGCTTAGGGATTCTCTGGTTTATATGTTTGAATGGTGCTTATGTGTCGTCAGTGCAAGCATGAATAACACTGGTTTTGAATGATGTAGTCGATCTATGATTAAAGTCAGACATGGAGTGAAATTCAACGTCTGAGAGGAATCATCCCGCAGTTTGGTTGCAATTCACCACTTTGTCATCCCCCGTCTCCAAAATAAGTGTACGCCTGTCAGAGTTACTGTCTGGCCGCACATTTTCCCATCAGGTTTATTTTAAATTATTATTAAATAGACCCCAACTTTTGCGTAGAAAGTGATGAACATAAGTTTCAGGCCCCGTTTTGTGTGTACGTAAGCTTTATAAATGAGACCCCTGGTGAGAATAGAAAAGCTCGATCATTTTGCTAAAAAGGGAGGGGAGTACTGTAAGGAGCTTTAAAAAAAAACAAATAGTAAAAGTTTAGAACCTCTCCTAAAACGAACGGGAAGCCAAACGTCGTGAAAATAATACCGTTATAAAGGGTTTAGGCCTGGAAGTGCGGGTTAAAAGGCGCGCTGCCCTGTTCTGAACTAGTTGGAGCTGACTAAGGGATGACTGGAGGATACTGACATAGAGGGTGTTGCAATAGTCGATTGTGGATAAAATAAAAGCATAAAGAGCCTTCTCCAGGTCACAGCAGTTTAAAAAAGGCTTGACCTTAGTTACAAAGTATAGATGATAAAAGCCAGAACTAAAGAGGGCAGTTGTTTATATTATTTTTTATTTTAAATCCTCATTGAAAATGACCCCCAGGTTTTTGACACAGTCGCTGAAATCAGCCATCAGAACCCCAAAGTCATCCTGTCTGTTTTTGTTCATTTAAAAACAAAATACTCTGGTTTAGCCACTGTTTGATAGCAGCGATGCAGTAAAAGATACAACGGTGTGGATCGCTGCATCTTGGCTTCAAGGGTACATAAATCTGCAAATCATCTGCATAGCGATGCAGTTTGACATTGTTCTGGGTTACAGTCGATCCAAAGGACAAACTTTTATAAAGAAAAGAAGCAGAGAGCTTTCAATGGAACCTCATGGCATCGCGTACAGAAGATGAGCAGTAGAGGAGAAGAAGCCATTGAGCAGGACAGAAAAGATAAGAGGTGAACCGATTCAAAGTTGTGCCACGGATACAATGACAGTCATGTATTGTATCGGTATTGTATTGGTCCAGAAGAACCAGAGCTACAGGGCCATCAGTCAACAGACAGAACAATGTCATTATGAGCTTCTAATAAAGCACATTCAGGACTATGCTGGGATCTAAACCAAGGCGGGAGTTTTTTCTAAATCAGAATTTTTCTCTAAAAATGGTTGGATTTGCATAAAAACATTTTCCTCTGAAACTTTGGAGCGCCGGGGCAGGTTAGAAATGGCTACATTGTAGAGTTAAAGGCCTGTAGCTGTGTATTCAGCCTGCGTTATCAGCGCTCACTCAGAGGCGCAGAAGCCTTTTCTCTGTCAACACACTTGAAAGTGTGTGAAGTGCCTCCAGCATTTCCCTCTGCCTGACGTTCATTACTGCCACCTGAAGGTCAGAGAGGCTGCGGCCAGCGCCGTCGTAGTTTCAATCCAGTCACCACGGCTTCACAAGATCATTGTTTAACACCAGAAATTCTGATTAAAAACAAGAATATTGGCAAATTAGTTTGTTTGGTTTTCCAGCTGCCATTGTATTAACTTGCAGCTGTCGTGCGGCAAAAATGTTTCACTCCCAACATCTGACTTCATTACAATTTACAGACAGATCTGGTCAAAACGCCTCGATGAATCCCTGTGATTTAAAGCAATTAAATGACGGTTTATTTTTATTCTATTACGTAAACCGTGTCCGTAACTCCCGTAGGTGTAACCCTGCTCGGTATTATGCTCCGCCGTGCGTCAGATTTGAATTTTCCCAGCATCGCGTGCCGTCAGCCCTTCTAAATCACAACCAGATGGCCAGGAGGGGGAGCGAGAGAGGCGGAGAGGGAGGGAGGGAGGAGGACGTACATCTCTGTCGGCCCCTGTCACCGTGTCCACCAGCTTCTCCAGCTCGGCGTCCATGGAGCTCTCCAGCTGCTGCCGCATTATTTCCTGAAACTGAGCCATGCCTTTGTGGGGCTGTCTTTCACTCAGACCTGAACAAACGAGACAGAAGAGAGAGAAAGGTCAAAGTTATTTTCTTTCCACCGACGCAGAAGACGTACGGCTGCATCGTGTTTCAGACGTCCACCTCATTTTATCAGCTCGCCGTTCTGCCGCTCAGCCCCGACAGAGACTGCATCCCTCCTTTTTCAGGGCGCTTTTGTAAAACCATTGAACCTCTGACGTATTAAAATGTTGCCGTGAACCTCTGCTGCTTAACATAACCGGTATTTTTCTGTTGAAACTTGAGAAAACAGACGTAGGGCTGTATGATAAAACGGTTACTAGTCTACCTTTAATAGGGAATTCGATTAGCAGCCAAAGCCCAGGCTAGCCATCTGAGCTGCTCTCAAATCTAAAGTGTGATTGGGATTTAGATTTTTTAAACCGGTCAAGAACAACCATTTGAATACTGCTGGTCTGTCTGGAAATCACGCAGAGGGGAAGTCGATGTAGAGCGCCACTTCCCACAGAACACAAAGAAAGTTACATTGCGTTACATAGTGTTTCATCCATCTTTTAAAACCTGCGTCAAATACGTAAAACGGGACAGTCATCGTCTGATTCATACAGCTATGGGAAAAGAAATGTTTCCCTGACGGTCAACACAGGCCTGGGAAAATCTGTTTATCTAGGATCTAAGCAGACAAGCAGCAGCCGTGTGCTGCTAATCGAGAGCGCCTGAATCTTAGATCAAACGTGGGACCACCGCTGAGTTTATGCCATTTCCTAGTTTGGAGCATTCGGCTCTGTGTTACTGTAATGTCAAGCGGGGCAGCCATAAAAAAAACAGAATTAAAATATGTAAATATATAAAACTGAAGAGCTTTATATCACAACTGGAAAGATGCTGAAAAACCTGGCTTGTTTGAAAGGTTTGCTAGGAGGAACAACGTGAAACCCGCTGCACCACCGTCTAGCACGGCGGTGGAGAAGTAATGACTTGTTGTCAAAATGCACTGAATTGAGAGGTGATCTGAATAAACAAAGCAGCACCTTAGTCTATGATATAATGCATGCTTGGCTAGTTTGACCATTACTGTTATATGATAAAGAATTGGAAAAACGGTGTACGGTTAAATCTTAACAGGGGAGAACAAAAAGCCTTGAGACCAAGCCATCAGGGTTGAGTGTGTGAGACGTTCAGGGTCGAGTCCAGTCGCAGTCCCGACCGGGACCTGACTGAAACGCTTTGCTGGGACCGCTGGAGACGGAAAGAAACGCCCGCAAACAGACAGGTACACTGCAAAAACAGATAAAAATAAGCAAAATGTTCTTAAAATTTGTGTTTTTGTCCTTGATTTGAGCTGGTAAATAATATTATCTGCCAATGGAATGAGTATTTTTACCCCTAAAATAAGATAATTAGACATCCTGCACTTGAAATAAGATGGTGGAGATGAGTTGTTCCTATTTTAAGTGCAAAAGTCTTATTCCATTGGCAGATGATCTTATTTACCTGCTCAAATCAAGGACAGATACTCTCATTTTAAGAAAATATTACTCATTTTTAGTTCCGTTTTTGCAGTGTAGACAGGTAGACCTGGAAGCTACCGAATCCTAAGGCAGGTTTTGTTTTTCCCATGACGGTAATCTTGTCCTTTCAAAGCACAAGAAATGATTTTAACACTGCGATGAGGCAGGATTAAGGCCCTGAAGGCAGCAGATGGCACTTTACATGGGTCTTCATTTACATTACGTATTACGTTTTCCACCTGTAACAATATTTATAGTGTTTAGACTTTTTATGTAAAATAGCCGATTAATCAATAGATCTGTGCCTCTGGTAGAGAAGCTGTTTTGCAAGAATGTTGATTTTATGAGCTGAGGAGTTAATCTATAACTTTTATAATACCACATACAATGTTTCTAGCGTCATTTCACTGCTTTTATGGCATCCGGGCCAATTTAGACGGGCTATATTCTTAGGTCTGTTTGTAAAGCTTGATAGTTGATACATTTATTCTGGGGGTTTTTCCTTTTAAAACATTTCCTAAAAATAGCACTTTTTAGTGCCTTGTTTCACAATTTCAACCCGGTTTATGAGCCGACAGTGTAATTCAACCTGGATAAAAGGTTGTCTAGAGACACAGAGGAAGCACTGGGGTCTTTGTCGGAGATCAGACTCAGACAGCAGTGCGTTCTTTGGCAAATCCAATATACAGCATGTGAAATCAATATAAAACTAACTAAAAGCCAGTGCTTTTTTAAAATGGGCCATAATTAGATCTGTGTTATCTGGGAGAAGGAGAAAAGTCTGGAAAAATCAAACACTTTCCCAGATTCTTTTAGACCTGGAAATCATACAAGTCAGTTTCATGCTTTTCCTCGTCATTCCTGGTCGGGCAACAAATCTGGACAGTCACAGGGGGGGATCCTAACATTTTAGCAACGGTTAAAAAAAAAAGCTAAATCCTGACCGTTGACAGTATTAGTGGCCGTTTTCTAACCCGCAGGACTAAAGTGGACAGATCGTACATTTTACATCCTGTGTCCCTTCACAGTCACTCGAAACTGGGAACCAATCTCTTCCAGGTCAAACTTTCAGGAAATATCTGTGAAAGAACGGCAGGAAGAGACGGTGTGGACGCAGAAATGGAGCCGAGGAGAAATGTGAGAAACAGGTCGGTTGCTGAAATGTAGCTTTATTCAGGCGTCTGCGTATATAAGAACAGGGAGTGGCGGCACTCTCCTCATTATATAGGCTGACAGCTGACCTTAGTTAGCCATTATAGGGCCACAACATGATGCGTGTCAAAGGCAGCTTTAGCAAGTGAAGCGCCTTAAAATGCACTCATTTCCATCCCTGTCCGTTTCCCAACAGCAGAAGTAAGAAACGGCTGACGTGTGGAGTAAGAAATCAAAAGATTTCACAGCTTCTACCGTGGCCTCGGTTAGTTAATGTGGCGTTTCAACATCCTTATCGCTGCCAATCAGAGAGTCCCAGGAAACGAGCACCACGCCGTGCTCCATTAGGGGTTAAGCTGCTGCTTTATTTTTTAATCAGTGTGCTAAATGAGAAGAAGAAAAACACGACTACTTTGCCAGACATCTAAACACTCTTAAAGGCAAAGGAGCCGCAGAGATCCGCAGCTCAAGAGGGAGAACCTGTGTCCTGTTGGTTGTGCTCGGCGTTGCCTGGCCTTTATGGAAGAGAGGTGACGGGAAAGCCATGGGAAACCCTGACTGCAGCATTTAACAAGCCATGTGGAGATGTCACCCAAAACCCACCATTCCAGCGGTGAGACATGGCGGTGGCAGCATCATGCCGTGGGGATGCTTTCCAGCACAGACAGAGAAGCTGACTAGAGCTGATGGGAAGATCTAAAAACAGGGCAGCCGTGGACGATACCCTGTTAGAGGCTGCAAAAGACTTGAGACTGGGACGGATATTCACCTTCCAGCAGGACATCAACCCTAAACGTACAAATTTTTGCTGCCATGTTGACAGGTGTTCCGTATCCAATTAGGAGTTTAACGCAAACGCAAGAATCCCTCTTTGCATTTATGCTCGGACGCTTTTGAAAGGCGCTGCTAAGATAGACTAAATCCAACACTGTGAGGAATCATCTGGTAGCTGGCTTGCAGTTAAAACAAGCGGTTCCCAAGCTTCTCAGCTTGTAAGCTTTGTAAGCTTCACTACAAACGGACTGTGTGGGACAAAAACATTGGCAACCCCAGGTACGGCTCTTTAAAGGATGTAAGCGTAGTAATTAGTCAATTAAGCAAAAGGCATAACAAATATAAATAAGTAAAAATGATGATCATGTCATTTGGGGGGGGGAAAACACACACATTATTATTAGTTCTTTTTGAAATGATGATTTCTGGTGTTTTATGATGAACAGTGAAGGGCTGTCACAAACACTGGGAACTTTGAAGCTTAGACTGTCTAAAGACGGGCAGAAAGAAAGAAACTATCCTGGCAAACCACCAGAAAATGATCCAGAAACCACTGACCTTAAGATTATCTGAGTGAAAGAAGTGACTGATAACGGATACGGAACAAAGGCCGGAGTGAGGAACACGCAACAGCCAAAGCCTTGTGCTTTAACGTGAAGGAAGGTGTGGGACTGAGAGGAATAAAACCTGGACCTGGCAGTTACTGTAGTGGGTTATGACTAAGCCCCTCTGTATGTGGAGAACAACTTCAGCGCTCTGTCAATTACAAGTGTCCAGAAAAATCTTTTTTTTTCTCCTGTTTGGAGTAATATCAAAACAGGAGACATAACTGGGAGCCATTTAAGACACATTACAGGGAAAACAGCCGTCCCAGCTGACTTAAAAAGACTAAAAATGAAAATAAATTAAAACAAAATCCCGTTTTATAAACAAAATCGAATTCAGACCAGAATAGCTTCTTACCTTTTATATAAAGTGACATGATTAAGCTGCAAGGTACAATCAATCCAGTCAAGTAGTTTCAAGCAGATAAAGTGCTATTTTCAAGTTGTTCTGTCCTCTCCATGAGATTCACTGTGAAAAGCGACGGGTCATTGAACGCCACATCCCGTAAATCAACGCGAACGTGCGGAGCCCGTTTTCTGAACCATCCGAGGACCTGGGCCACCCTGTCAGCCTCGCCGAGTGAATCACATCGCAGTCAGACGTCCCTCCACAGAAGACACAGCGCGAAACGTGGAACCGAGCCAAGCAGGATCTGTTACTCTGCCTCCCTCTTTCACATGCCCGCGGCCCGAAACCTGGCTGTGACATCCAAACACACCTCTGCTCACACTTTATCTCCCTCTGCCTCCTCCCCCCTTCCAGACACTTTTTTTTTTGTTTAATCACTTCTGTTCAACCCAGAGTCCACGTCTACGGCGACACTGTCAATTATTAACCGCGAAGGTTAAAAGCGCGATGAAACCATCCTTCAGGGAAGAAGGAAAGCTGGATGACCGTCCTCCAGGAATGCCGTCCAGCGGGCTCAACTATCTACGGCGCTCCTCTGAACGCCACACGGGAGAAAGCGTTCTCCTTTTTTTTTTTCTCCGCAAAATGCGTTCGGTTAACTGGGTGCTAACGAGAACCACCGACTGACGTCCAGCTGAGCGGCGGCTTTCAGGGATAAATTGATTTTAAAAAAGCAGCATTTAGTACAAAGCCGTTTGCTTACTGCGGGATGCTGCTGGTGGAAGGAAGTCAATGGTGTCTCGGCCTGGAGCCCAGCAAAGGAGAAAGTGAACGCAGGCTGGATTCTGTTTAGAGGCGGACCACCTTAAAACACCATGCCGCTGTTTCCTTTGCAGTTCAGTATTTGGAGGAAAAACTAAAAGCGTAAATAGTGACAAAAATTTTTAAAAAGGTAAACACTTTTGAGGTATTTTACAATACACTGCCATTCCAAGCAAGGGTAAATGGGAACCAATGAGAGGGCTTCTCTCCTGTGATGAAAATTTGGCAACCAATAGCTTTTTGCGACGTATTTTTGATGGTTTCTTGCCGCTGGTGGAATGTAGACGTACACGAATAGACGCCGCGATTGTACTTCGTTGTCAATCAGAGGCGATACGCCAGGGACGCCGCCATCTTGAGAGTGGCATGTTTGTCTCGGAAACTGACACAAGTTTTCTAAATAAAAGAAACGCTAAGGTTTTCTCCAACCACACATGATAGTCATTTAAAAGTACGATAATGCATGTTCCTTTCAGCACTACCGGTGCTGGTAACAGATAAAATCTGGCAATATCTGTATTCATTTTAGCTTTTTGTGAAGAGAGAACTCCCAGTTGGATGATGAAACGGGGTTATTAATAAAACAAAGATTTGACTGTTGTAATGCTAAAAAAAATCCCCATTAATATTTAGAGAAGGGGAAATGTAATACTTGCAATGCTATTTTTTAATAACCCATATATGATCAACGATCAGGTATTCTTTTCAACATTCAAACTCTTCGTACAATGGCTTGGGGTACCTGTCAAAAACGTTCTTACTTGAATGAAAACTATTACATTAAAATCTGCCCAAGGTAAAGAGTTCCTTACTAATTAGATAAATTGTGGTAGCAATTATATTTTCTTTTTTCCATTTATTATTTTCCTACCCAATGTGAGACAGACGCCTTGTGCATCTAATGCCTCACAGCATCAAAACAGAAAACACAGCCTCCTAAAAACTTTTGAAATAGAACTGCCATGAGCAACATTTTGCATCTTTTTGCAACAAAAATGCCACCCAGACAATGGCGGAAGCGTTGATACAGCATCTACTCATATATGTCTAAGATCCGGACCTTTTGATTTAGCAATGCAAGAAAGGCTGTCTTCTTTAAGACTCCCAAACGACTCTTGGTATTATTTAGAAATAAGCCAAGCGCTGATTTTTAGTGGTACAAACATGCATACATTATGAGGGTCCTGCTGCATTGCAACTTATTTATCAAAACTTCAAATCAACCAAGGGCACATTTTTGCAATTGCGCAATAGTGCTGGATCAATATTCATGATCAGCATCAGTAGGCTATTTCATACCGTCGGGTGTTAAAACTGAAGGAAAGTTTGTACAGTGTTCTAAACATAAATGAAGCCAAAGGAAAGCAGCTCACATTGACCTTTGTGTGTGTATATTTCCACATTTGTGTGCCAAACTTTAACAGTTTGTAAATATTTCTGTAATATAAAATGCAGGAAGTATTAATCTTCGAGTGGTAATTTTACGTAGTGGATTAATTTAGAGGTTTCCTGACTTTAACAGATCCCATGCAGGTGAGACGAGATGAGGAAATACTGCCCCCGTCTGGTAAACCTGCTTTGTTTCACTTCTCGCAAGCACGCTATTAAATAAATAAATAAAAATAAAAACTCTATGGGATCCACGTTGAAATATTAAACACAGTGTTTCTATATTATTCAATTATTAAGATATTTTTTAAAGTAAAATTACCAGACATTTCATATATATACTATATATATACATAATATATATATATATATATATATATATATATATATATATATATAATATATATATATATTGGGTTTAGTGGCAATGTTTAAGATGGTCCTTTTAAAACAGAACAGTGGGATATGACTAATTAAAATGCGTTTATGATAATGTGGCCCAACAAAATGGATAACGTGGCTTCTTACTATCAGGGACATTTGTAGTTAGTTTATTAAACCATAGGTATTGCAGCAACAGCTGATGCCTCCAGTTACTGTAGATGCTTTTTCTGCAGCCACCAAAAACAAAAAGTGGATTGCCTTTATAAATATGACCTTAACCTTTTGATATTTGTACAATAAAGCAGGATAATAGTAGTGTTCGAAGTACATATAATTACAATGAATAGGCCATCATGGTTCTAACCAGTCAGACTTCATGATACAATGCCAACTTGGTCAGTTAGGTCATTCAGAACAAAATAGGAAAAACAAGCAAGTTATTATAGAAAACAACAAGAAGCAGTCATATTGTCTTAAATAGATTTTTAATTGTTAACACTGAGCCATCAGTTAGAGTTTGGTGACTTTAGTGCATCACTGACCGTATGGAAGAGTCATCCATCCTTTCACTCGCCTCTAGAGAACAAAGCCTGATAAGTAGCTTATTAAAAGTTAGGAAGAGTTCAGGTACTGTTTGCTAAAGATAGAGTTTGGCCAATCTGATAAGAAGCAGATCTGCTGTTTCTCTGACCAGGTAAACCTCCATTTTACCTGGTCAGAGAAACAGCAGATCTGCTGCCTAAAAATAAATAAATATCTGGCTTGTATCCAGTGGACAAATATAAATCCATCTAAACGCTCAAACCCTGACTTTCTTTTTCACACAAACATCTTCAGAGAGTGACGAATGGGGCTCATGGAGTGCTGCGTCACAGGCATGCCTCTGGGGTTTAGGTTCGGTGTACGTGCCGGCCCATTAGAGTGGGGTCATACTCCGAGGAAAGCCACAGCTGTGTCTCTCTCTTCCAGCAGCTCTGCTGCTGTGGCCTCCATCTTGGACCGAGAAAAGTCATTGATCGTCAGCCCCTCTACAATCTTCCAGGTCTTATCCTAAAGAAGAAGAAGAAGAAGAAGAAGAAAAAACACTCAGTTTTGTATTTTCATGCATACAAGAAGAACAATCATGCTAGGCTTGCTGAAATGGGAAAGCAAGGTCAGCTCAGGGCTACCTTGATCTGGACAGGGAAGGAGTAGATGAGGTCTTCTGGGACTGCATAGGAGTTTCCAGTGGAGTAGATCCCCATAGAAGTGAACTCACCCTAAAAAAAAAAAGGGGAAAAAAAAGAGGAAATGGGTCAAAACTGTATTTTTATTAAAGCACCCAAACTGACAAAAGGCGCAGTTCACCACAATTTAAGGGTGAAGGATATCCAACCATATCAGATTGTCTAGGAGCCTATAAATAGACTAGGACTTTCCATTACCCCGGGGTATAAATATGATGAGACACAGGGGTTCCCATTTCTCTAGATCATTCTTAAAAAAAAGACAGAAAACACAAGAGCTCCTTAAGTAATGCCAGAAATACAACTCTCCTCAATATGTTCATATCTACTGTCACAGCGAATACATTTAAAAACCAGGCTGGATCAAGATCCCAGCTCATCTTACCATAGTGGGCAGGATGGTGAGGGACACGGATAAAGGTTTTTCCAAAGCTCATTCTCAGAGAACAGCAGCAAAGAATGCGCTCTTTGGCTTGCAAAATCCTTTTGGCAGCCACTGAATTTAAAGTTTTTCTGCACATCTTTACCGGAGACGTGAAAATTGCACAGACCTCTGTTCTGACCTCTGAGTATGAAAATAAAGACCAGCTGACAGCTAAAAGGGGAACAGCAGGTCATCTACGGCCAAGATTTTGTTACAACCTTAAATTCATCAGTTTGTTTTATATTGATACACAAAATAAGAAGGGGTGGGGTCAATAAATTTCGAGTGCAATAAATGTAAATTGTGAGGATTTAGGGAGCATGAAAACATTCTTAGCTGAAAAACACGCAGCTACGATAAAGCAGCAGCTCGGCAGTCTACATTACATCCATCTTTCTTTTTTAAATAAGATCTTAGCAGCTTCCATGGAACCCCCCAACATCATCTTTTAATTGTGTCCCTAAATGAAGTCATGCTCACTCTGGTTTAATACTTTGACCATAAAAGTCCCAGAGTAAATCCTGAGTGAAGCATGCATTATAGCTGGAACCTCTTGATTATTTTACAGCTTTTTTTCAAAGCTGTTTTGGCAGGAAGTAATCGATGACGTTGATAGGTTGTTCCTCAGCTTCAGCCATAAACTGACTCTAATTGCTTCAGATGCCTAAAAGATAAGCAGCGTCTGAAACAATGTTTGATAAGCACTGGCATAGTTGGTAGCATTACTGCTTTGCAGCTAAAACTTCCTGGGTACGTCACAGTACTTGCTGCAGAGCTGCTAAACAAGGTCATAGACTCCGCGCTTACCAGTTTCATGAAATCTGCATTTTTATTTCTCACTCTGATTTCATAGTCCAAACTGCCGAAGCTACAGGTGTATAAGTCAAAATGTTCGGTTGTTCATTGCATCGTCCCACAGCATACTACAAAAATGGCCGATTGGAGTGGAACGCTCTGTGACCTGGATGGGGTGGGGGTTTAAAGTGCCTCCTTTAGACTTAAAGAGACAGCACCAAAACAAGTTGCTCTGAGATGCACCAGTCAACGGGGAGGGGGGGGGACGTGGGGGTAAATTAATGAGCAATTTAGACCAAAGCATTGCAGTTCCACTTCATATAGAGCACAACTGATTGATTTCAATGTGAAAAGGTAGGCATTAAAGAGCATGATATGCACCCTTTAATGCATGGAGTGTGGGTTTTCTTCAGGTACTCTGTCCTTCTTCCACAGTCCAAAAACAGGACTGTAAGGCTGATTGATTATTAGCATGTGTGAGTGCATGGTTGTCTGTCCTGTGTGTCACTGTAGGTAGTACCCCGCCTCTCACCCAATGACTGCTGAAAATATTAGGTCATTTCTTTTCAATTAAAGAAAAAATAAACACATTCTATACCACAAAATTAACTAGAAAAGTAAACTTCAAATAATATAGCATAGATTTATATGCCTGTGGTATAAGTTTAGGTTTTTTTTTTTTTTTTGGATTTCTGTAAAGGGTACCTATTGATTCTAACAAATTTCTCAAAAAAAGAGACTGTAAAGCATACTAAACTAGACACTATTTTTCCCCCCATAAACAGAGGCGTAGCATTAGGAATTAAGACGTTTACCTCTGGGGTGCCAGTCCAAATGTCCCTCAGGTGGTCACAGATGGCTTTGGCTGCAGACATGGCGCTGGACAACTTCCTGGCCTTGATGACTGCAGCACCTCTCTGTTGAACTGTCTATAAAGAGACAACAAGGACTTTTTGATGAAAAAAAAAAAAAGAACTGAAAATTCAAGTTTACAGAAGGTTAAAGCTAAAACGTTTGGAACCTGAAGTGATGAAAGTTTTGGTAAAAAAAAAAAAAAGAAGAAGAAGAAAAAAAGAAGAAGAGAGACATCAAATAGGAATTTGGGAAATTGTCTCCAGTGTTTCATTCTGCAACATGGGCTTTTTCTGTAAGAAGGAGAACCTCTAAAAACTCTCACTGTGCTCTTTGCAAGGTCTCTTAAAAAAAACCAAAGCAAAGTGAGATTATATAAAAAATGTCAAGGCTATATAACAATTTCAAGTGTTTTTCCTCAGGGGCAAATATAAGCGTTAGAGATGCTCCAATTATTGTAGTCCTATGAACATGTCAGAAGGTATAGGTTTGCTATGGGCGGAACAGAGAAGTCATAAACTCACAGCTATAAAGTCTCCTTTGAGCCAAGCGTCATCCTTGACTACGTCAAAGCAGGCGAGCTCGCTGCCGGACATGTTGACCTTGCAGTGGTGCACATCTGGGTACTGGGTCGAGGAGTGGTTGCCCCAGATGATAACGTTCCTCACCTGAGTGGCGGGAACCCCGCAGCGGATGGCCACCTGCAGTGGGGGAGGGAGAGTACGGTTTTCAATCGCTGCCGAGCGTCAGAGCAAACAAACTGAATTGCTTAAAAAAGGTAAGGAACCTGGGAGCGGGCCCGGTTGTGGTCCAGACGTGTGAGGCAGGAGAAGTTTTCTTTGGGGATGGAGGGAGCGGACTTGGCTGCGATCAGGCAGTTTGTGTTCGCAGGGTTTCCCACGACCAGCACCTGAAAATCGGAACATTTAAATATGTTTTCATGTTTCTCCATGTGAACTCTGACTAGAAATGAGTGTCGCCACAACAACAACAAAAAAACGTTTAAAACACAAATCTGTAACTTCGAGGGAAATATTCAACATTTTGAAGAAGCAACATATTTAAAAAAAAAAACCAAACAAACATTTGATTCTTTCTTTGAGCTGTAACTATTACCTTGACAGTCTTCTTGGCATACTTATCCAAGGCGGCTCCTTGGCTTTTGAAGATGGCCACATTGGCTTTTAGAAGGTCCTTCCTCTCCATCCCCTCCCTCCTGGGCATGGAACCCACCAGGATGGCCACATCAAGGTCTTTGAAGCCTACCTCCTCCTTGTCAGTCGGCACAATGTCTGTTGAAAGAGAAAATAAACTACTGGTGGGTTTTTTATGTTCTCTGTGGCGCCTTTGTTGTTTTTTTTAATCCCAATAAAATTCCAAATCAAGAGAATGACGAGTTCTATCTTATGAAGACACATCGCCGGCTCATCCCTTGAGCTTGTGTGCCATTTTAAGGGTAAATTATTCCTAGGTCAGAGTTAAAAGTGCTCTGCAATTCAGAAACGGAAATAAAATTGTTCTATTGACCACGGTCCGGTACCGGACTAGAAAATAAGCCTAAATAGAATGAATGTTTCTCATGAAGACCCAGAACTGTATCTATCCATCTCTGTCGCTGTCAAAGCGCTGTCTTTGCATTGCAGCTGGTTGTTACAGGGCCTCTCAGCCCCCGTCTAAACAAAACAATGGACAGCACCGTTTCACAGTCACAATGGAGTTGGGACATAATGGCCCCTCACAGCCGATGTCACGATGAGGGTTAAAATGGCGACACCTGAAAGACCTTTACGCATGAAGGTCAGGTGGCCTGATCAAAGGTCTCCAGAGGAGTCAAAGCAGAGCTGTACACGATTCCTGGGGTGAACGTTCAGTTTAAAGAGGAGAAGCCAAATTAAAAGCTCCTCTAAGTGGAACATGGGACGGCTGCTAATTTAGCCGATTTTTGCAGTACCATCTGTAAACCTGAAATAAGAACTTATTCGATCCAATTTAACGAAGCTTTGTCAAGACTACAGTAGCTAAGTTGAACCACTCTCTGGTTTTGCCCTGACCATGGATCAGTCGGCACCTACCTTGGCTCTGTTTCTTACCCACTCTGACAATCGAGGATTTAAAGATAATTCTTTATGTAATCTACTGTAAATAATCTACTGTAAAGACTTTAATAAATGATGTCTACCAACAGGAGTTCGCTGAGGCCATTTAGGCACGTTAAATAAGATTTGACCACCCTAAATGGGGATTAGGACTAAAACAAAGAGAAATAGGGTGTAATAGTGTTTCAGGTCAGGTAATAGTAGGCAAGATTTTAGCAATTTTATAACTGTTTACCTCCTTAATTTGTCAAAATACCAAATTGCAAATTGTAGTGAATTAGTTTAAAAAACAAAACAAAAAAACGTGAAATGGAACTAGGATGGGGAAAAAGTGGCAACATGTGAATACAAAAAGTAGCCCATCAATTGGGGAACCAATATCAATAAAAGCCTATTTAAGAAAGTGTTTTTTGTGATTTCGTATCCCCAAACAGAGTTTAAAAAAAAAAAAAACTCAACAGTGAATATTTTGGGGCTTAAGATAGGGGAAAAACATCACAGCTCTAACAGAATTAACTATACTTCTCCAATTTCATACGATTGGGGTACTGTGGCTGCAATGTAGCAGAGGAAGGCTCTGCAGGGGATAGTGACGGGAGCTGAGAAGGTCGCTGAAGAGTCCCTGCCCTCTGTATTGGACCTGTTTTAGAGCTACAGGATCAGGACTCTAAACACTATGAGACTTCTCATGCCCTCTCCCTTAACGTGTTAAACTGCTATCTTTAGGAACCAGATCCCACAACAACAACAGCAGAACTGCCAGACTGCTCCACAGCTTTCTGCCATTCACTGCTAATTTATGCTTCATCGACGTGCTTCTAGAAATGTGTGACATATTTGATTCAATTTATTTATTTGCTTATTTAATAACCTATTATTTTATTGTATAACACTGATATTACTACATTGTTACATTTATTTTCTCTTTGATTTTTTTACCTCTCAGAAGTGGAAGGGCACAGTCCTGCAGCTCCATGACCACCCCCTCCAAGACCGGCAGCATGGGAGTTATGTCCAAAAGAAGCAAGATGACTGGCTAGTAGTAGAAAGGGGGGAGAGACATTTGGATTTAGATTGAAAATAATTAAACATATCTGACTAAAATGGTCTGTATTTAATTATAAACTGTAATGTCAAAGACTTATTTCAGAGACGCTGAACGCGTAAGCCTCTGCGACAAAGGCGTGTGCCAAACGGATCAAGTGGTTTTAAAGACGGACTAAGACTCTTGGCACAAGATCACCCTCACTGACTTCAAGGACAATCCTGTTGACCCCATGGGTGAGTGAGTGAAATGTGTTCAAGTCCAACACATCCAACATAGCTCGGTACCACCCCCTTCAAAATATGGCGTGGGGCATTCTCCACATTCACAGCAGTTTACACACACCTGTCAATATCAGTCATACAGTGACGCCCCCCCTTACACCACCTAATGAGATAATGGTTTTGAATGGGTTGTTAGGGTAGGCTATAGAGTCCATCTTTACCTGATCTTTGCCAAAGACATCTCCCTTGGCGATGCTCAGCAACAGGGAATATGCAATCTGGCCAGCAGCGCCGGTCACCAGAACTCTGATAGGCTCAGACTGAAAAATACAAAGTGAAGACACACAAGGACGTCAGTGCAAATCCTTTTTAGATAGGCAGCTTCCTGACACTGGCAGCAAGATTTTTCAACACACATGGCAGGGGGGTGGCTATTTTTTGTCAACTGGATTAACTAGAACAGGGGGGTCAGGGTATAAATAGACCATTCGGCCTCCAGTAGAACCCACTGTTGCATGACAAAACCAGGATAAATTTAGGTTATCAGCTTACCCACACCTCTACCATTCATTCATTACCTTACAAATACCCCCTCCCTTAAATAAATACCCCAAACACATAATTCTAAAAGAGAACAAACAACTACAAATTGGATCAGAATTTTTTTATACTAATTTATTTTAAGTTAAACATATTTATTTTTTACAAACGACTAAAGGAAGAATTACAAATATTTCACTCGACAAGTTAAACGCATAAACAGTCTGTCAGTTGAGGATCTTCGGTCTCTAATACTCACCATGCTGACAGGACAGGTCCAACTGTGCTTCCACCGCTTATAACTACGACTGAATCCTCATCCTGAAGTCACTCCCATTTAACCTAACCCTGCGACACAATAACGAGTCATACGGCAAGGCCGAGCATGCTGGGAATTGTAGTTTCGTAATGTACCCGAACTGAAAGAGGCTAACTCAGCTCAAGAAACGACTCATATGTTGATTGAAGTATTTCTAGAAGTTGAAATGTTCTTTCATGGAGGTATTTGATTGGCTCAACGCCATAAGCGACGTACACTGAGTCAAATACCAGCTCCTTTTACAACCGCAGATGAGCTAGCGGGTTAGCATTAGCCCTTTAAGAGCTGCTTGTGGTTGCTTAGCGACGTGATTGTCGCAGCTGAGGGAGCGCAGCTAGCTGGTAGCCTAGCCGTTTGTCATAAAGATACACAGAGCAATGACTGGAGGGACAACAATTAGTAATGACTTTAATATAAATTGTCCATATAGGATAAAACCGTAGAGATATAAACAGTTCTAGTGAGAGGCGGGTATTAAGACTAGATAAGTGTCGTTCACGTCCTTGTTAAAGTTGCAAGCCGGGGTTAAAGTGAAAAGTATGCGCTAACTGAAGTATCTAACAAAGGTAAGGCAAGCATTCAATTTCTCTTCTCGTCGAATTTAAACCTCTTGTGTTTGTGTGTGGGTGACATTTATTTTCACGCCCCATTTGTTCGTAAATGTATAAAAACGACTTAACTTATGTCCCATGTTTCTTTAGTGATATGGCATTCCACTGGAACATGTAACCAAACCGAAATACATTTCATTACCTTAATATTTAGTAATAGATATTAATATCTTTGGCAAAATGGCGTGCTTAGAACCCAGAGCACGGCTATTATAGACATTTATACTGTGAAATAGATTGACTGGTAAATATTGAACATTTCAACGTGAATGAAATAGCTGACAGCTTTGACAACCTTTCTGTAAATCTTGGGTCAGAATTGTGCAAAGACATCCCTCAATCGTCCAACAGCGCTGCTCAAGAATTTGAAATGAAATGAAATGAAATGTATTCGAACATGAACATGATACAAATATAAAAATAAAATAGTGCACAGTAACAAGAAGTGCATAAGAAAGAAGAGAAATTCAAATTTGACAAATAAATAAACCCACATTCAATGTTCCTCACTGCTGTAACAGAAAAATAAATAACTCATACTAAACAAATGTAAGAACAAAAGATCTACTCACTTACATGGTATTGATATGTCTTTGCTAAACTATGTTCAAAACCACTACAATACATCAGTAATCTGTCAATTCAAACCAGTTTATTTCCCCAATAAATGAAAATAGCTAAAGTAATCCCATGATTCAAGAATGGGGATAAGCATCAGATTCATAACTATGGTCCCATACCTCTGCTACCACAATTCTCTAAGATATTGGAAAACTGTTCAATAAAAGACTGGAATCATTTTTAGAAAAACGTAATTTTAAAAGTGAAGCAATATGGTCTCAGTTCCAAACGAACAACAAGATTAGCCATACTTGAAGTGTTAGTAGACATTAAGAAAGCTTTTGATACAATAAATCAGGATTTACTGATTTAAAAAGAAAAACTGTACTGCACTGGGTTAAAAGTTATAGAAGTGGCAGGCAACGATATGTTAAGCTGGGAGATGTGTCTTCTAATTGTTTGGACATTCTTTGTGGGGTCCCTCAGTGGTCTGTGCTGAGTCCAGAATGTTTTATACTGTATGGAAATGATAACTGCAAAATATCTGAAATAATGAAGTTTGTGTTATTTGCTGATGACACAACCATTTTCTGTGCTGGAGATGATTCAAAATGTTAAAGGATGCTACTGCTGAAATTAACTAAAACGATGGTTTGATTGTGATAAATTGTCCTTAAATTTAATCCATGTACAAACATAACTAATTACCTAACAACATTCAAAAATTGTTGAAGAAATAAAGGGGCTTCGTGAGTTAACTTAAGGGGTGTACATCATTAACAAACACAAATAATCAGAACAAGAAAAGGTTTCTGTATTTCTGTTTGTTGGGTGAAACTTTTGAATGTCCAGACATTAAAACAGTTTAAATACTGATAACAAAAGACGAGTATAAATGGATTAGGCTAACATTAATATTATTATTAGTATTATTATTGTTATTATTATTATTATTGGTGTGCTATTGCTATTCCTATTATTTCAATAGTATTATTGTAATTATTGGTGTTGTTGCTACTAAGAGTAAAGTTGCCTCTATGTAAAAATATAAATTTTATCTATCTATCTATCTATCTATCTATCTATCTATCTATCTATCTATCTATCTATGATTTGTATACGGTGGGGCATCGTGTAATATACTCTATATATACAGTATATTATGTATGTATGTGTGTGTGTGTATATATATATATATATATATATATATATATATATATATATATATATATATATATATATATATATATATATATATATATATATATATATATTCAAAATCAAAAAGATGGTATGACAAGGACAGGCTTTCATTAAATAATTTTTTTTTTTTACGAAATTGACCTGTTCTGTGTTTTAATAATTTTATTGATAAAGGAGGCCCAAATTGTTCTTTGGACCACAAAGTTTTTTTTTTTTTTACCTTTTCAGCTCCAACATTGCAGACATCTCTTTTCTTATGTGTAATCCATGGAAATGTGATGGTTATTGGTTGGTAGTTCTGAAGAGATTTCTGATCAAAAACCTCCATCTGATTGCTCGCAGCTTGATTACAAAAATGGCTCTGACCACCTCATTTTTTGTATTTTTGTGCAAGATAGTTTTCTTCCCTGATGCTCAGTCCTATACCCTTCTTTGGACACTTTCAGGAGCTCTGCATCTTTTTCTGCTACAGCTTTTAGATGCAGCTGAGCTAAACAAACCCATTTTTCCACCTGCTTTGGTAACTTTCTGGAAGCAGTCTTTAGTTATTGTTTTACCTGACAGCTCTTGTGTTGGAACTGTGTTCCCTGCCATAGATTCACGTTGACTTGAATCTCGATAAAGGTCAAAACTTTATAATGAAATGCTAATTAAACAAAATTCCTTCAATTTCCCTAATTTTTGAATAACTAGTCATTTTTTGGCTGGTTTGTCTTAAAAAAATTTACATTTCAGAGAAAACGTCATATCTGTGGTTGGTCTTCTCCTCAATGTTCGAATTAAAACAGCTGAATGAATCTTATCCATAGTGTTAATTTGATTAATGGACAAAAGGGATTTTTTCCCTGTGCGTCTCTGCTGCGTCCAACATAATTTTCTCACCCTAAACTACTATTAAAATTTTCCTGCGGTTCTGTTTTTAAGATTAACTGCAGAAAACTAAGACAAGCTTTAACCTGGCCTTGGTTTGTGCGTCCTCACCTGCCAGTGACAGAGGCTAGCATGAATGCGTCCTGCCTTGAGAGGCTCTGTGTTTGACGGCTTCATTCAGCGCTGTATGGAGCAGCTGCTGTAACCTGGCAGAGCTGCTCCACGCTCCTGTTTAGTTTCTGCCTTTCTGTGCGACAAACACTAGCTGCCCATTGGTGTTGGTGTGAGGAAAAGCAGGAGTCCAAGGCTTTCAGATGATCCCTGTGAACGTCAGATAATGGAAAGAGCAACTAAACATGCCACGTAAACTGTAATTAGACAGTTACAGTCCACCTCAACCCTTGTGCAAACCTCTCCATGCCTGGCGTCCTTTCATGACTGGACGTTCTGTATAAGATTTTGATCCGGTGAGTTTGCTGGACAGTACCCACTATGGTGCCATGGTTCTGCTGGAATGAAACCAAATCAGCGTTTGCATACAGCTTGTCAGCGGAGGGAAGCCTGAAGTGCTCTAAAATCTCCCGGCAGACGGCTGTTGTGACTTCAGACTTGATGAAACACGGCAGATCAACACCAGCATCCCAAATAATCTCTTATGTTGAGAACCTCACACTGGACCTCAAGCGATTCGCATTCTGCTCCTCTTCACTTTTTCTTCCAGACTCTGGGACCTTGAATTCCCAATGAAATGCCAAATTTACCTCGGTCACTTCTGACGTTCCTGTTTCGGGAGTGACTTAACACGAGGAATCAAGCTGCTGTGGTCGTGGATGCGTCTCTGTGTGGTGAACAGTGAAACCCTGACTCCAGCCTCCAGCCACGCCTTGTGAACCTTCACGATCTGGTCAAGGATGTGGGTATCCCTGCACTTCTTTAAATTAATGAAATGAGTTGACTGACACGTTTGTGTTGGTCACCTGGTCACGCTGCTGCTGCTGGGGAAAACTGGCAAGTGGAGACAAAATAACCCGTATTTTATTTGTCAGGATATTTATGTTCACACATTGAGCCACATTTCAGTGCATGGTATCTATTCGGTCAAATCACCTCAGGTTTTTTTTTTTTTTTTAATGTATGCGACGGCAGTGACTGCGCGTATTTGAAACTGTTATTGCCGTGAATGTTCTTTGACCCCTCTGACGGCTGTGTTTATTTTCCTCTCTGACAGAATCCACAGTCAGGTTGACATGAGGGGATTAGGCCTACTTTGTCTTTGGGGGAGAAAATCGGAATGAAACCAGAAACAGCAGCGGGGCGCCCGATGATATCTGGTGGCAGTTTGCACACTGGCTTGATCCTCTGTGTGTGTGTCTGCGTGTGTGAGAGTGAAAACAATCGGCATTGTGGGTGTTTTTTTTTTTTTTTTTTCTGTCCCGCATGTGGGATTAAAGGGGAAACCCGGAGCGGAGGGCCTAAAGGAGGTAGAAAGAGTTCATGTATGTATAAATAATGCACGTGATGGACGTTCTTGTACGCACCCACACGCCCATCCTCGTTTAATGTATATGCTGAGGACCGTACCTTGACTTCTATACACTCCACTCATCTTCAAGTCTTTCTATGGCCTAAACCCTGACCTTAACCTAATTGACACCTTAGTCCTAAACCTAACTCCCAGCCCCCCCAAAAAAAGCTAGAACCAAAAACAGGTCCTCACTTTACATCAAAGTCCTCACTTTGGAGGTAAAATACAAAAATATTTTCTCACTCTGCTGCAAGTACAAGTACGCACACACTCACTCCTGCTCTGAGCTGCAAAGGTCCTTCTAAATGTTTGACAGCATGTCTCCTTGTCCACTCCATCTCCCCCTTGTTCATCACTGCAGCTCTATCTCCTCTCTCCTATTTTATCTCCTCCTGTTCTACCCCTCCACTTGTCCCTGCAGAGTGCAGCTGAGTGACCCCGTTACGTCGGCGCTGGGAGGCAGATAGGCCTCCGTATCACCCCGTCTTATCTGCCGTCCCTAGACCAAATAGCCCTTACAGACTATCGGCGCACACAATGAGATTGTAGGTTCCATTGAAACACAAAAGCCCACGAAAAAAAAGACACAAGCTCAGCAGATAATTACATTACTGTGACTGTTATCTCGCTCCCAGTTCAGGTTCTCTGTTCCTCTGACACCACTTTATTTACTTTGTGGTGTTCCAGGGACTTAGGAGCATCATGTCCCTGCCTTATATTAGTTGATGAAGCTTTAGATCAGATGGGATTTTTTTTTGTCTCATATTATCTTCTTCGCAGTAGGTATGTACATAAACCCCAGTGAACCTGTCCTTTTTATTTACTAATCCTTGCAGTAACAATCTTAATTCAGTAGGCGTCAGTATGCGGCCAGTTTTAAGCAGTACCTGCCTGGCCGTCGCTTGTTTTTCTTTTTCTTTCAAGAAGCTCCTGTAGCACTTGTTGCCACAGCAGAAGCTCTGTCTTTGAGTAAGGGATTATAAGTAGGCAGTTGTCAGTTCAAAGTCTCATACTGAAATTTGATAACCATGAAAAAGCAAAGGATTTTAACACCTCTGTGCTTCGTTTAGGAAAAATTCGACTGCTTTAGTCAGTACAGACAAGACCGTTCTCACTGCTCTGCTCCGTCAAGGTATTTAAAAAGACATAGACGTGATGTCATCTCTAGCTTTATTTGGATATTGAGGCTATAATGTAAAAAGACAAAAAATGGGTTCAAGCACTGCCTTGCTTGAATGGTACTTCTACCCCTGCACTGGAGCTAAGTGCAGGACAGATGTTAGTTGAAAACCTGTTAGAGGCTGAAAAAGACTGGAGACTGGGTCACAGGTTCACCTTCCACACCCTAAACATACAACCACACTTTCAATGGAGTGGTTTAATCAAAGCATGTGTACGTGTTAATGGCCCAGTCAAAGCCCAGACCAAATTGAGCACATGTGACAAGACTTGAAAGCAGCTCTTTATAGATACGCTCTGTCCAATGTGACAGAGCCAGAGAGGTATATATTGCAATCTAGAGATGTCTACAGCAGCTTGCTGCTGCAATCCCAAAAGGTATGCAGCAGAACCTTCCCTTCGTTTCTTTTTATTTCACATTTATCTTCAGATTTGTTGTTCTATCACATAAATGCCAATACATTATGATAACATTTGTGGTTGTAATGTGTCAACTTGTAAAAGAGTTGTAGGACCATAAATACTTTTGCAAAGCAAACAACAACAGAAGTGTCCCCCTGCGTCTCTTCTCCAGGTCGCGATGCTAGGGGCTGGTTGCACCCAGAGGGAACCTACCGCTTGGTCTGAGCGGTTGTTGTCTGTTTTGGGTTTGGCACCTACGGGACATGGCCTTGAGGGACGTGAGATGTTTCCCGTGGGGCTTGATGTGCCTGCAGTGGCCGTGATGGATGTCGGGGAACGACTGTGTTTCATGCCCAGTACTGGCACGCCGTAGGAGGGAAGGGAAAGAAAACACTACTCCATCGCAAAGAACACAGACCTTTGCAAACAGAGTAGCTAACTTCTTGGCACTGAAGCAGAACTATTCAATTAAATCTCACGGAGGACACACACACACACACACACATACACACACTGAGCAATCTGAGGTGTGTCCCTGCCTCACTGCGAGCTGCTTTGACTACACCCTGCAACTCTCGCTATGCCCCCCCCCCCCCCCCTCCCACAGAGGTGTTTGCATAGGGAAATGGTCCGTGAAATGGGTTTGATGGAATCAAACTCAATATTAAGACAAATACATATTTCATAGCAGATGATGGACTGATTGACGGGGCCGCGTCTTCATTTCCTCTGCCAGAGAAGATCCTTATCAGCAACAGTAATGTGAAGCAGGATCATGGGCTGGTTGGCTTCAGAAAGGGGGGAGAGGAGCTGTTGACTTGTCACGTTATGACTTTGAAACCATTCTTGATTTGAGCAGTTGTGCGGTTTTGTAGCCGCCGCGGTACCGACTCGGACCACAGGGGGGCAGCAAGCTGTCACGTGTTGGTATTCTGCAACTGTCCCAGCTGAGCTCGCTCTCTCCCCTCTGCTGTTGACAGCGACCAACACACTCGAAACTTAGCGAAGGATGACCAGAAATGCAGCAGCCACAGCCTCCTGAATCCGCAGCCAAATGATGTGGCGGCAAACTTGCACAGAGTGGAATGTTGTCTGTGTGGGGTTTTTTTTTTGTCTTTTTTTTTCTTTCTTTCTTTCATTTTTATCAATGTCACAGTTGTTTTTGCATAACAAGGCTGGCTGACAAACCGTACCCCCCCCCCCCCCCCCCCCTCCCGACCCACCCACTCACTCACATCACTGTTCAATAACTTCAAAACCCAAATCCATCCAACTGGGTCAGCAATGGCAACTCGCTGCTAAAGCTGGCGGTCACAGCCCTCTGCCCAGCCATAAAGGCCTGTGGCACAACTGTGGAAAAGGGGGGGGGGGCTAACCGACAACATTCCTGGTCTTTCCAAGAGGCCGGTTGTCTGCAGGTTTACCAGCAACGCCGCTCGTCTCTGTTTATCTGCAGAGTCTAAAAGGAAAAGAATGTTTTCCCCCACAACACGGCTGTGTGGGGATTAAAGCCCATTCTGAGTGGCCCTGGGTCGTGCAGCAGATGTTAGCCAGGATAGCGCTCGTTACCGTGCCAACGGCGGGCCTGCGGGATTGGCCCGACCAGGAGACGCTAAGCCTATACATGTAAAGAAGAGGATGGGGTTGCTGTGGATAAAAGGGGGACCTGACGTACGTCAAAGAGAATGTCGGTGGGAATTGTTTCACCGTCTTCGTCCGTGATCCCCGTCGTCGTCACGTTTAACAAACTGAACAATGTCTTTTGGTTGCTTAACCTCGTGAGAACAGAACTTTGATATGCCTAGCAGTTTACATTTCTACTAGCTTTTTGTTTTTTTGGTGGATGGGGGGTTCCAATAAATATGACAAAATATTAACATAATTATTGAACATGGATTGCATTTAAAAAAAAAATGTTTCTCAAGAACCTAATCAATATGGCATTGTGTAACAAGGGGAAGACGTCTTTATTTCCCACTTCAGCACTGTGTTTGACATTCTTCATCACCATTGTTTCGCATATAACCAAATATGGATAAGGAAAAACAAAATCAGCAAAAATACACTCAGCGCCTGCAATTCAGACCATGTTTTATATTTGCTTTCATGCTAACAGATACAAGCATGCCATAAACTGATGTGTTGAGCCAATACCAAGTTCTAGCTAGTGCTGTAAGATTGGACCGTCATACAATTGGTTAAATCACATCTTCATCGATATTTTGTATTATATATCCAGAGGGGTCCAGCCTTTTTTGTCCATCCCACTTTCGTTCTCTGGCTTACACTAGGTTAGGTGTGGGCTGCTCTCCAGAACCGGCAGAAAAACAATCAAAATGAAATAAAAATGATTTACTTCAACACATTTACCAATGTACACATACATTTAACCAATACCTCTAACAATGCACATCAGGTGTATTGTTAGAGGTATTGGTTAAATATCTGAATGTGTTAGAAAAAGTACAGTGCCTGAAGTTGTTCTTAAATGGAATAGTCCATAATTTGAGTCTGATTATGGTGGGTCCAACATTCTGGGAATGTGAGAAATCTTAATGTTTGGTATGATGGATTGCATCTATGCTCTTTTTTTTGTCTCTGCTTTGTTTTCTTAAAGAAATCCAGTCTGTTGTGGCAGATGGCCGTTCACGCTGAGCCTGGTTCTGGTTCTGCTGGAGGTTTTCCTCCCTGTTAAAGGAGAGTTTTCCTCTCCACTGTCGCTTCATGCTTGCTCAGTATGAGGGATTGCTGCAAAGCCATCAGCAATGCAGATGACTCTCCCTGTGGCTCTGCACTCTTTCAGGACGATTGAATGCTGCTTGTCAAAACTTAATCGGTCTGATGGGTTTCCTTAGGAAACTTTTAAACCAATTTGTCAGTATGATTTGATTGAATTTGACTTTGTAAAATGCCTTGCGATGACATGTTATGAATTGGCGCTATATAAATAAAATTGAATTGAAATTAAACAATAACCTGTAAACAGGTGTTGCAAATTATTTCTTTCCAACAGCACCACAGTACATGGAATCAGAAATTATAAGTCCAGTGTTAGATGATGTTTTTGTGAAACAAAACTCGGGCTGGGCGATATGGACCAAAAATAATGAATATTTTTAGGCTGAATGTCGATATACGATATTTATTTCAATATGTCTTCTTTTCATGAAGTAATTATAAAAAGGCTTCTCTGAATCAACGATTTATCCCAAATGTCTCAGGCACAATTTTTAACAAACAGCTGTAGATAAATATGAGATTAAATAACCTACTGGAATGCATAAAAACATAATTCCAATGCAACATAGACTATATTGATATAAACCGTATTTTCTCATCTTATGCCTTTTTTGAAAATCTCAATATTATTTTAAAAATCTCTATATATTGCCCAGCCCTAAAGCAAACTAAACAAAACCTAACCACTGGCTCACTGTAGTGTCTCCAAAGAGACATTAAAATCTTCAAGGGGCCTCAGTGGGCTGTGGAACAGGGTCCTCATTCCCAATGTCTTCCTCCTCGCTGCAGCTTGACTCCTGAGGTGGAGGATGTTTGATCAGTATCCTCAAAGGGGTCACATGAGTCCTCTACGTCTGAGTAATCCCCTGCAATTGTCTCCAATATCAATTCCAGTGTCTTTGTCAATGGAATGGGCTCTTGAAATTATAAAAGGAAAAAAAAATACAGATGTAACAAAAAAATGATTGACCAAACATCCAATGTCACTTTATAACTGTTGTAAACTATAGTAACTAATGTTTTACATAAACATCTTTTCGAAACTACTTTTTTTTTTTTATTCACATTTCTGTCATTTTTCGACTAAAACTTAGTTTCCCAGCCCATATTTAGCTCTGAGTTTGGAGTGTTTGCCTTGAAAACAGATCTTCCAGCTTTATTTAAAGGTATTCAGTGGCAGAACGTCGTTGTTTAGCATTTTATTAAAACATTTTAGTGGGACTGCAGTCAACGGCGATGTAATACCTGTGCCTTACCAGCAGCTGGGGATAAATTGACATTGACATTAAAATTAAAAAGAAGATTCTAGGTGATGTTAACATGTCTAAAGATTATGGGGCTTTATGCTTTATGAAAAAGTTCATTAGTTTGTTAACTCTACCACCTCCCACAATGCAAGTCAAATTTGGCTACAGGAAGGCTTTGGTTTAAGCTTGCACATACAACTGGTACCTGTGTCTGATCGAAGTCGGATCACATTCGCACCATAAATGAACCGCCCTAGAGTTTGTTTGGAATCTTGATTTGGCCCGCTTCCCTTGTTTGATTGCTGTGCTCATCTACATAAACAAACCGCGCCAATGGAGGAAAAAAAAACACAGTCTGTTTTTAAATGGTACCTCAGGTGTGAAAACACCCGTAGACTTCTACCTTTCACCTCCAGAGACGGATTTGAACCAATGAACTCTTACAGTTAAGGCCCGAATTATTCTGATTTAGTTTTAAGTGATACTTTAATTTTACAAACATAGATACTCACAGGATTTGGACTGTCTAATTAGACAAAATATGAGCTCAGGATTGCTAACACCTTTTACTTGCTTTTAATTCAAATCAATTAGATTTAGTCATTGTAAGGTTCAAAACTAGATGTAAATTCTGTCAAAGTTCTAAATGTTGAACTGCTTTTTTACATTTATGTGTTTGTGTTAAACCTTTAATGTGCATCAGACCATTGGTTTCAGGTAAAGGGGGGAAATATGTTTGACAAAAATCTCTCATCTGTGAAATGATCTGGTGGTACAGAGGAAGAATACGGAAATTGGTCGGTTCTGTTTTCGCTTTAGGAAGATATCCCCTGATTCTCATACTACCTAAAAAATCGGCCCCTGATTGGGTGCCACGCCAACACGACTGTTTTGCATGAGACTGTTTTGAATAAAAGACTCCAACATCAGATCAAAGCTTTCATTCAAGCAAAAAACCCAGACCCAATCGAGTCAAAATGTTTGTTTTGCATTAAATGCTACACTACTTTGTCTACTTTAACTGACACTCTCCTAGGCTTTTCTTTTGTTCTTTACATCTCGGATGTGTGTTTAAGCCTCATTCAGTAATTTTGCCAGCACACGCTCTTTGCATTAACAACCTGGTTACGAGTCTAAAATAAAAACCTTCAGGCGTCTTAACCCAGGGCAAAAACAACCAGCACTGATGTGCTCTCTAAAGTTTCCTCGGCTGCACACAGAAGTATTGCTCACCTGTGTCCTTATGTATCTCTCAGCGAATGAGTGAAACACATATCTGTGGGTTACAGCCAGTCCCATGAAAGGACCTAAAATGTATCTTTCTCCATTCAGTCCGCTCTCTTTTTAGATATAATGCATCAAAATAATTTACTTCTTGACATCTTCTTGAATTGGAATCTTTCATTTCAGAAACAGATCCCCTTCTGTTCTAGTTCAGGACCTGTTAACCTCTGAGAACCACCATGTGACTCTCAATATAGTGAAGTAGGAAGTTCTTAAGAGCAACAAGAGCTCAACACAACGTAGAGTGTGGAAGTTTTTTTGTTTGTCCGGTTCAATAATACCACTTCTCTGAGAACAAGTGTTGGGCTGAGCAGGGCAGTTTCACGCATGGCTGCATGTTTGGGCTCTCTGACAGGTGGAGAATAGCCAGATGTGTGTTTGTTTGCTTGAGTGCATGTGCTTTCACATGTGTATTGTTGCTATTTTTCCAACTGAATTTAAAAGTCAACAGGAGTCTAATTGATTCCTTTACAGCATGTAACAAGAAAACAAAGAGTCCTCAGATTTTCCTTAATGGCAAAGCTTAGACAGCATTGCTTATACTGATTTTTATAAAATAAAGAAACCTTTCTGTGGAGAAAGTGCTAAGAATGGATATACCATACAATTGTGGTAACTAAAGGAACCTGTAGTAATCAGAACTCTAGGGAGAGCCAGAAAATGTTTTATCTTATATTTTAGCAGTGGCATTAGTCTTTATCTTCACAGTTTTGCTTTTGGATTGATTGTGTGTGCAACTTTTGGTAAGATTGGCAAAAAGTTTTTCTCTTTTTTTAGGTAATCATCGTAGGCTGTATTTTTAAAGTAACTGGTATGCATATAGTGATAGTGAAACTCATAGCGTTACCAGAGGCATTTTTGCCGTATCTACCAACATTAAGGCATAGAAGACGGGGAAAGAAATGTTATGAGCTGTACATCGAGTCATTGAAGTTATTTCATGGTAACCATGGACATGCGGAGGTGTCAAAAGTACTGTATAGTTACTAGGGTTTAAAAATGCTTAAAAGTTTAAGTATCAAAAAACTTTTTCTTGAGTAAAAGTATAAAAGTACCAGTTTTAAAAGCACTTAAAGGTAGTCTGTGATTTTTCCAGAAATGTAGGTAGGAAAACAACTGTCCCTTTTTTGAAGAATTCTGCATGCACAAGACCAGCTACCTGCTCTTCTGCTCCTCAGGGAGATCGTGTGAAAAAAATCTCCCAAATCCACTCTGGTCTTCTTTCTACTGAGACCTTCCTCTTCCTCTCATAAACTTGTATGCGGTTTGCTTCTTGCAACTCTCAGCCATGTTAAAAGTAGAGCAGTGGAGCTACAATAACTAACCAGTTAGCTAACTCCAAAGCTAACTGGATACATAAACACTAGAAGTGCACAGCCGGCATGCTGCAACTAACAAGGAACGAGCGCGCTTATTGGCGTTACGTGATCGTGCAACCCCAATGTACGTGCACGTTAGTATATGTTAAGATATGTTTGCTGCAAGTGGTATTGCACATCTAAATATGAAATAGATAATTTTTTTCCTTTCTAGTCCCACAGAGGGAATATTTGTCTCTGTGTTTAACCCATCCCTTAGGGAGCAGTGTGCTGCCACACTGAGAGGGTCACGGGGAGCAATCTGTGGTCAAGGGTCTTGCTCAGGGACCCAGAATGACTGACTGAGTTTGAACCGGTGACCTTTGTGGCCTCTACTAGGCACAAACAGCCAGGTCTCTACCAACCAGGTCACCATTCCCTGCGGGTAGGAGTGGTGGTCTAATCTAAGAACAGGCTTTGATTGCATAACTAGCTTAAAAAAAAGTAAATGAATAAATTAAAGTGCCTCGTGCAAAATTTCATGGAAGCCCAAAAGAGTGCATTGACAAAGAAAATCTTGATTTTATTTTTCTAGATTTAATCTTCATGAGCTGCAAGTTTGATTAAATCGATAAAATCGATTTATCGCCCAGCCCTACCTATATCCCTTCCTTCTGTCCTTTCTTCCTTCTGTCATACAGCATTTTTTTTCTCATGTCCTACCTCCCTTCGTTTCTTCTGTGCTTCCTTCTCTTTCTTAAAAAACTTCTCTCGTTTTTTCCTTCAGTTTTTTTCTGTTCCTCCTTGTGTCGTTACTTTCCTCTTCCTTTCTTTCCTTTGTCCTTTTTTTCCCAATACTTTCTGGTTCTGGCAGTTTCCACGTTTAAAGCCTGTCTTGATTTTCCGTATTTTTTTGTTTTAAACTGAATGTTAACAACTAAGAACTTTTGAAATTAAAGGTCTTGAGAAGCCTTGAAAAATATCCATGACGAGTGCATTTGTGCCCTGACAAACTTGAGACTTTACATTACAATAAAGGCAGAAATATAGTTGTTTTTTTTTGTTTGTTTGTGTAAGAAAGACTACTAGAACTGTTTTATTTTTCTTTCGTTAAAAATATTTTTGTTTATTTTCAGGATTTTATTCATAATGATTATTGAGGGCATTTGATAGCTTGGTCCTATTTTGGTGAAATATAATGAATGAAAGCCAGATGAATTATGCAAACAAAAAAAAGTCCACTTTCTAGACGAGGGGGGGGGGGGGGGGGGTTGTGGTAAGAGGAAAGCAGTGGTATGACCATCATCCATCTCTGAGGTCACATCATAGAGAACAAACCTCTTGGTCTGACTGGGATTGATCTGTAACCACTCTGTGCCACGTCAACCTGTCAGAGAGACAGATGGGCAGAAGGAGTTCTTGCCCACTGAGAAGTGTCAGAGGTGTCCTGGCCTCGTTTGGGAGGTGACAGACAGCGTGTGTGTGAGTGTGTGATGGGTAAATAAGACCACTGAGAGGTCGCGGGGACGTTCATCCTGACCTTTCATTTTACCAGGGTGCATTTCACTCTGTGCATCTGACAACAACTTTAAAGGAGTTCTTCTTCCTGAGCTCTTCACGGGTCCTTTTGTATGTAGCTGGAGGTGCATATTGGCTCTGAATACCCCAGGAAGACTTTAAAGGGTAGCTCACCTCCAAATCGTTTTTTTTTTTTTTTGTGTGTGTGTGTGTGTGTGCTAATAAACTGCATACATACATTTCTTATAGTGCTATCTACAGGTCCTGGTCATTATTTTGACATATTACTGCACAGTTGTTGAAATCTTGTTTTTGTGTCTAAAACCGTCTGTGGCGGCAACCTCTTGTTCAACGGGTGTAGTGCATTTGAATTTCAAATCCGTTTTCGTATTGGTTCAAAAGTTTTTCTGTGTTATCACCCAGAAAAACTGACGCCAGTAGCTCTGTAGAATGTCAGCTGAAGTAAAGATTGCAGAATGAGGAGACAAGGAATATCACAAAGTTCCCTTGGTGCCTTTGAATTGATGCGTAATTGTATGAAATATCAGGCACATCATGACCAAACTACAAGGTAGAGATGACCGACACAGGTTTTTTTTTTTTTTTTAAGGCTGACACCATTATCGATTGTTCTGCCATCAGTCTAACTGATACCCGATACTTACTGCCGATTTTTTTGTTGAGATGATTCTTAAGGTCGATATTGTTTTTTATTCCTCCATTTACATGAAAAAAATTACAATGATTACAAATGTTACACAAGACTCAAAACTTGATTTTAAACCAGCTGATATTAGCAATCAGCTTCAGGCTGCAGTTTGAAAGGTATACAGAAACAACATGCATCACAACTCTTACGGCAGCGCTTTGCTCGCACTTAATGAACGCATCACAGCGAGAAAAGAGCTTCTTTAGTTCAATGGGGATGAGGAGGGGAAAAAAGCACTGACCACCGCTGCAGTGTATGGACATTAGTTTATGTAGTTAGATGCTGTATGTGTAGTGATTGGTAATTATTTTTATGAGATGCATAATTCTCCATGGGAACAGCAGTGGCAGCTCGCCAGCTGGCGATCAGACGTGGCTTTTTAGATACAGAACCAGAAACACGCCACGGTTTCTTTCCGCTCCGAGAAAGAGACAGACTTTCAAAGATCAGATCAGCTAAACGAGACAGTTAAAACTGCATCAAAAGTTAAAAATGTACCCTTGTTGTTTGCATCCGGTCTTACAACATTACCAGCTCCTCTCTGTCAGAGATGGAGTGGCAATGTATGTGCTTCACGTGATCTCAACGCATTGCTGCTGCATATGCTAATGAATCGGCATGGGCTGATTCGCATGCGAGTCTTTGTGACTTACTATGTGGGAAGGTTCAACAATCACGTTTCAGGCTAAATTAATGTTCAAGGAAAATCCCTTTTGCTCAAGTGTAACTGTTTTCCAATCTCAATAAAGTATAAAAGGTTATTTGAGTATTTAAAAAAAAATAAATAAATTTCCACCCTATATTTACCTCAGTACAACACGTCTCACCACAAATAACGTCAATTTACATTGTACTGTATTCATTTTATTAATTGAAATCCCTTTAACATTAATTTAGCATTTACACATAGCAAAGGAATTTGAAGAGTTCTACTGTATATAGATTTTGTTGCACGTCTGGATGCAGAGCTGTTTCTATATTTGTGGTTGTGTGTTTGCCACAGTGTGTTTGGTATTTCTACCTGTGTTGATCAGAAGGTGAGGGGCAAACAAGAGGCCACCAAGCAGGTCTATAAGAAGAAAATCCCCAACAACATAAACAAAACCACAATCATGAGTCCCCTTTGGCGTGACGAGGTCAGACTCCTAACTCCTTGAAGTCTGTCGGTAAATGCGCTGCTGGTTTGGAAGTATTGTCTTTCCTGGCTGCAGGTTGTGCCGCAGGGCGGATACTCACTTACTGGTACTTTTAGTAAAACAATTCCCTAGATTAGACCTATTAGCTCCACAGGTAGTCATCGCTGTTGAAATGAAAACCTATGTGCAAATGGAAAAAATTGCCATTATTACAGCTGCCTAATCAAGACCTTACAGGAGTTTTTCCTCTGAACATCTCTTTCACCAAATTCCACTCGCTTTCAGATAATTCTAAAGGCCTCTGTTTGTGTTTCTGCTTCAGGCATTGGGTAAATAGCTTTAGTGGAGTAGCTGAGGTATTTACCCCCCTTCCCACCTTCCTCCATCCATTACCTCCTCTAATGACGTTTACACATCTGCTTAGAAGGAGGTTCCGCCCATCGTTCTGTCTCCTTGTGACTTTTTTTTTAGAGTTGTCTTGTAGTTGCAAGGGAAAGTCTAGGGGAAGAGATTTGCATCTTGTACTCTTTCTATCACTGCTTTTTAAAATTTAAATGTACAGTACCTTGCAAAAGTGTTCCGACACCTTAGAGTTTTCCACATAATGCCACATTACAACCACAGTTAGGATTTTATGTAAGAGACCAACAGAAAGTAGTGTATAATTAAGACGTTGAAGGAAACAATGCAAGACTTGAAAACCTTTTTAAATAAAAATCTGAAACATGTTTTTGACTTCATCCTCTCTTAGCAAATACATAGCTGGACAAACTTTCACTGCAATAATCGCAGTCTTTTGGGGTATGATACTGCCCCCCTTGGACACTTAGAGGCTGAAGATCTTGCCCATTTTTGCCAAAAATTGATTAATTAGGTGACTTCTTAAGGCAATCGGTTGCACTGGATTTTAAAGGTAAAGGGTTAAAAACAAGTGAGCACCACATCCCAGCTTTTATACCAATCATTCAAAATAGTATGGATAGGTATACTCACCCCTGTCTTACAGCCTTTCTTACAATAGACCAGTTCATTGTTATTGTTTTGATCCGGGTTTTTCACGCATGCGCGCCGGACTGGTAGGCAAAAGGCGAACACAATGGCGGACGCAAAACAGAGAAACTGACGAGTTCTCCGCGTATTTTTCTTCTTTAGATAACGTATCACAAGATCATTTTAAGAGTAAGTTGATGGTTGATGGTATCAGACTGCCAGATCCACACAGCAAAAGCCTGAAGGGACGGAGCGAGTCTGTGAAATGATGCCAAGGGTTCCCTACGGCAACACATACAGCTGCCTTATAAACATGCAGGCCAGTACACACGAGAGAGCATGAAAGCCCCTGAAACCACTGGACGGCTACAATTATTTTATATCAGGACATAGACACCAGCAACCCCCACGACGCCATGAGGGATTAAGCGGGTCAGAAAATGGATGGATGGACGTTCAGACATGTTTGTGTAACATCAGAAAGCGGCGTCGGACACAGACCGCGCCTCAGCAGAGAGGAAGACCCGCCCGGAAGGTTAAAAAAAAACCATTGTTCACTGAGGATTATTTTGGTGTTTTTGTCTTGTTAAAATGGGTGGGGGTGTTGGCGACGTTGCAGCGTAAACACAGACGTACTAGCGTGCGTGAACAGGGGCGTAATGCTGCAGCTGTCTGGTGAACATTATTGCACAATGATTGCACGAAGAAAACTAAAATGATGCGACCTGCTGCTGCTGCAGCGCATCGACTCCGCTTCTCCCAGCCCCGTCTAGCGATCGCCACCTCCCCTCCGCCGCTATTTAAGTAGAACAATGACTAGAGCAGAATTAAGTTGTATTTACCGGAGATGAAGTGTAGACTGCAAATTCTGTCGTGGTTTGATGGCTACCCCAGTCCGTTCGGATTGTCTGCCTGCGCTCTTTTCATTGAAATTATTCATTTCTTTCTTCTTTCTTCCTCCTTCGGTAAACGAAATAAACGTACATCCGACGATTTGGAATGCCTCTGTGTGCAACCGGGAGCACAACAAGTCGTAGACATTGTTTTGATTCCAAAAATAAACTAACTAAAAGTACGCTCTGAATCACCCGTTTTGTCATGTAGTAGACGAGAACAGTTCTGTTTTTGCCTACCAGCGGGACCCGGATGTAGCGCTGACGTCATGCGTGAACTGGTCTATTAAGTTCATTTTAGGGATGTACAGTAGAAAACGAGGTAAAATGACTACATAACAATTACTGTTTCAGTGCACTTCTGGTGTGTATTTGAGCCAAATAGTCAGCCTGACATAATTTTCTTTTCTACTGGATTAATACCTGTCATTACCTCACGGCTCAAGTTTGCTGATGATTTGCATGTATTCTTTTAGCTTAGGTTTAGTGAGCCAGAAAGGTTTTCTCAGTTTTTCCTTGAACTTTTCAACTCCTCACCCCCTCACAACTTTTTACACCGAGTTAGTGTTTTCGGTGATTTCTGAGTTCTTTCAGAAACACACGCTGTTATTCAGACATACTCAGCTGACACCCTCATTCTCTCTTGACACTGACGCTGCCTAGCAGTCATTTCACTTGGCTTTATTTTCCCGTTGACTGGCGTGCAGTGCAAAAGACACAGAGATCTACACACATGTAAATGCATACAAAGGTGCCTGTACCTCTCATCTCTGTTGAATAGAACTATCTTTGCCTCATTTTGTGCTGTATGTCCATCTCCTCCATTCTTTGTGATGATGACTCTGTGGGCTCCCGTGGGACTTCATATGTCGGTGTGAATGAAAGGTTTTCGGCCCGCTGCCTGGCGCCACTTTGCCCGCCCTTTATTCTCCTCTGCCAAACACTCTTTCTTTTAATGAGACAGTTGAGAAGATTCTCTGTACTTGCTTCTGGGCTAAGGTTTGTGGTGTGTGTATCTATGTCCATGTGTGAGTGCATGCACAGCCCCAAGGCCTTTAACAACTCTTCCACTCTGTAGAAATGGGTCTTCACAGCGGGTCGAGTTCTGTATTGCCTCGGGTCGTTGAGAAAACCACTGAAGTAAGGCTACTTAAAGAAAGTCCGAAAGTTGGGATAAAAAGAAAAAGAACTTGACCTGAACATGTCTCAGAGGACACATTAGTGACACTTAGGAAGGGGTTTTCCTCCAAATTGATTCCTGTGCCAGTTCAGATGTAGTACTTGTTTAAAAGGAGTTCCTCTTTTTTTGAGCCACCAAAGTGTTGGCTTTAGTTCCAGAAGCAATCGTACTGCACAACTGTTTTCTGGGCCAGAGCAACACCGTTATTAGAGGCCAGGGGAAGCCTAATCAAGGCCAAATGTAAAGAAAATCCCATCTGGGACCTACTCCTTTATGACCAAATCTCTATTTTTGTATTTGCACAAAGGCTTTGTTTTTTTTCTGTCTCTGTTTATTTTGTCAAGGATTTTCAAAGTATACATTTGACTTTTCATCAAACGATGTCATTGTTTTGTCTTGTTCTTTACATACATGTGTTAAGTTTTTGTTTGCTTTTATTTTCTGTAATCACACTTATGGACTTGGTCATCTATAATGTAAGCCTGTTCATGTTGCGATTTTATAAAAAAAGTAGAGATGTAGATTCCCTAAGCTGTTTGTCTACTTCTGCATATGTACTTAGTTTTTATGTGAATTCAGATATCATGCATGGAACTTCAATTTAGGGAAAACTGAATCCATTTAACTGCTTCACTTTTAAGAATAGTATATACATTGCCAGTATAGTAAGGACATTTCAAAAGTGTAATGTTAGCCTGCTGTATGTTTTACTAAACCAGTTTTGATGTATGGAAGTGTTGCCTCTTCTAAAATCTGATAAAATCAAGGGAGACTGGAAAATCCACAAAGCTGGTAATAAATCTAACATACATCTGGGTAAACGTAACTTACTTGGTTTTAGCCTAGTAGCTAATGCTAAGGACTAATTACTTAGTATTAAAACATGGCTGGTGGAGAGAGAAGACTATTGGAGATGGACTATTGAACAACCTTCTAAGAGCCTTTGTGTACGTAGTTACCAACTCCAGAACAGCGTATCTGGGACTTGCCGCTTCTTTTTTTTTTTGCTTTTAAAGCTTTTTAGATTACTGACTTACTTAACACTTCTCAGATAACTAGCCTCCCTCTACCGTGTAGCCTTTTGCTCTAAAATGTTTTTCGTTTTGTAAAATTCTGTTGTCATGGTGTGATAGTGAAGCATCATTTGAAAATATACAGAGGCATTCAGAGATTGGACAGATGGTTCCCTTGTCTTCTGGGGTTTCTACGGAGACAAATCATAAACAAACACTTTCAGATAACTGTCAGATGCAACACCTACTCTGAGACGGAAGAAAACTGAATTCACCAGCCAGAAATATGGAGGAGAAAATCAAGAACCCTGACAAGAATCCCTCTTTGCCTTCATACAAATTGGCCAAGCTGCTGCATGACTCTGAGACTGAGAAGAGGCTGCTGGCTTCACAAGTTGCGGAGCTGAAGGTTGAGCTCCAAACTGCCAGGAATCACATGGAGAACAGCAAATATAAAACCAGCCAGCTTGCTGCCAGGCTGCAGGCGCAGAGAACAGAGATGGAGCATCTCCACCTGCAGATAAAAAAGATCGACAACATTCTCCAGAATGCCAGAGGAGAGCCTGATTCAAGTCAGCAAAGAGGTAGATGCAAGAGTTATATGACGGCATCAGGGAAACACAGCAATGCAAAGGTGTTCAGTGAGCCACAAGACAGGTTGGTGAAAGAACTGAATGAGAGCAGAGATCAGTTCAAGGAGTTCCTGGAGACCAGGGCACACGTCGAGCAAGAAAGGATGCAAGAGCTCAACAAGCTCTTCAGCAACATGAAGATGCTCAAGGACCTGGAAGATTTAAAGGTTGCCTACGAGTTGCAGAAAGAAAAGAATCTGTCTCTTCAACAAGAACTGGAGCAAATTCAGAAGCATCTTAGGCAAGAAGACAGATTTCACGCAGAGAAGGCAATAGCAGATATGTTCCTTATCAGAGAGCTCAGGGCTGTCATAGAGGAGCAGCGTAACAACGCCCCTGAAATGAGGCCCCTGCTTAGCACTGCTGAGGACAGCGAAGTTCTGACCTTTGGACAGGACACTCTGGAGCTGCTGGGACTGAACCTGAAGGCTACACAGGAGGAAAATGGCCCCGTGTTGGACTTACCGGTCTCCAAGTCTCTGCCATATGCCGGTGCCTTGGACGAACTTCCAACAAAAAACAAGAGCCCGTTGATAAGGAAAACCTTACACCGCTTCCTAGGGTGGAAAAAGACCAGGAAGGATTTGACGCAACCTAAGTCCAGCGGAGACAGCTACTCCAGCCCTAATATCAGTAATTAAAAGACAGGAAGCAGTCTTTCTGGTCTTTTTTTATTCTCTGTATGGACATGTTTTCTGTACTTATTATTAGTTAGTCTTGTAAAACAGCGTTGTCTTACTGTTGAAGTGAATGAAGAGGTTTTGTTATAAACAGAATGATTTGAGGCATTACATCTGAGAGGTTTACATTTATAGTTTGTCAAGTCCCTGTTCCACCAAACTAGCTCTAGTTTTAATCAGGTTGTTTAAACTTTTCTACTGCTTGCTTCTAGAGGCTGACTTTTTAGCATTATCCGTATCTTTGAAGCGGTTTGAGTTCAGCCCCTTGGTGGGGTCATTCAGAAAGCCAAAACCAGTTCTGGTGTTCATTGTCTTATTCTGGATCACCAGTCTCACTGTCCACAGTGAAGTCAGTTTAATATGAACTTATTATAAGAGATTATAAGAGTGTGCAAATAAATGATGGAAGGTAAAGGCTTGATACATAAGTCCCTGGGGAAAAGTACCAAATCTACTCAGAGCCAGGTAAGTGATAATGCCATTGATGCCTGGTGAAGGTTTGTGGGTGTGCTGTAGGGTGTGTGTGACTGCCATATAAGCCTGTGACAGCCTCGTGTCAGTCACCTTTTGGCAGCTCTTTAACCCTGTAATTTATCACATCACTCTTTCTGCTGCGATGTGCCCACTCCACCGCCTGAAATCAAGGCCTCGGACATGTGTGGCTCGCTGTGGGTCTATACATTTGTACATTCAAAGGTAGAGCTGCTCGCTGGTGAGAGGAGATTCTTGAGATGTTGTGTTAAAAAGGTCTTTAAATCTGTCTTTAATGATTCCTCTTTATTTAACGGATGCTTATTATAATGAAATGTTAACTATGTTTTTACTTGGAGAATTCTTACAATTTGGCCCCAAATCACCATGTTGAAAGTACCCAATGGGCCACATATACAAAACAAAAACAATTTAACATATTTGTGAAACAAAACAAAGTAGCCTGCTTTTTTTTGGGGGGGGGGGGATAAAAAACAAATCATTGTAGTTCCAAAACATAAAAAGCATTAAGCCCTTTCTCTGAATGTCATGTAGTGTAAGGGAGGTCCCAAATGCAGACGGTGGTGGAGATGAGCTGAGTCTCTGATGGCACAAAAAACAAACAAAACTTCTAGAGGTTACACAAGGAGAGCAGGACATGGAACAACACAGAATAACAGAAGAATCCAGCACTGAGCAAAAGAAACCAAGACGCTTAAATACAGAGGCAACTGTGGCTCAGTGGGTAGAATTGTCCGGTAGAAGGTTGTGGGTTGAACTCCAGCTGTATGCACCTGTACAGTAACACTGAAGTTACAGTTTCACAGTATCTTGTTATTCACATAAAATTCTATAACAAAAAATGTGGAACATAACCTATTTGGTGAATAATAAACAGTTATTCCTACTGCTTTATAACTAGTAATGTATTGATTAATACACTTGTAATTATATTGCCTCAAGTATTTATTTGGTACTCTGATTTTCATACATAGACAAAGGTTTTGAGTAATCCCGTACTTTGTTTTTCAAGGGTTTAATTGTGCAGATTATTACACCTTTAAGCTGTTCTGATCCTTAGATAGAGTTTCCGCGGGTCATTAAAAAGCATTAAAAGGCATTAAATTATAATAAAAAAAAAAAAAATAAAGGCCTTAATTGGCATTAAAGTCATTAAATGTGATTATCGATGGCATTATTTTTTTCTGAAAAAATATGTTCATAAATACAGTTTCATCAGATATAACTGATTCTGCGTGTTTGCACAGAGCCAAACACGCTGAACTGCTTCTGGTTGATCGTAAAACCGTATGTTTTTACAATGTTCGGAAAAGAAGCGGAGAAAGAGCTAGAGAATGGGGAAATGCAAATTTCAACAAAAGTGGATGGAAAACGAGAAATTCGGGACATGGCTGCACCCTGCCGACGGTACAGATGACGAAGGATTTTGCTGTGTTTGTAAAAAAAAAAAAAAAATTAAGCCGCACAATGGGTGTCAATGCTTTACGATCTCACATGAAGTCGGACAGGCAGTGGTGTAGTCCAGGGTATACGGCGTATACCCACTTATTTCTCAATCATCTTTGCGTATACCAACTTCTGGAGCGATATTTGTGCCTTTTGTTTGAGCGCGCAGTGAGACAGGTATTCAGCGTTTAAACATCACGCGCTCAGAACTGATAAACTCTTCTCAACCCACTATCCTCGCGCTCGGTTCCGTGTCTGCTCTCGACCTGATCCTTCCACGCTCAACACCAGCTGTGCACTTGGTCGACTCTGTCTGTGTGCTCGTGAATTCAAAAACTGTCCACCTGACCAGCCAATCACAGACAGGTTTCTTTCCATCCAATCAGAGTATGGCTTGCAAATAATGCATTCAGATGGATTAAATCAAAATGCTGCATCTTTTGGCAGAAATTACTAAACATAACAGTGGGGTGGAAGAAAAAACAACAACCAATAAACAGTTTAATATTTTAGCCTCAAATATTTAGTTTAAAATAATTCCTTGAGTTACTAAGTGATGTGTGAAAAATCTTTTTGTCTCTTTTCTTTCCAGCTTCTGGGTGATGATGCAAAAGTTTCTTGTGATCATAATCATCATCATTCTCATCATCATTTAAATAGCACTTTAAAACAAAATAGCATCTAATAAAATGACTTGGGTAAAGACTTAACAGTTTAAAACAACAATAACAACAATAATAATAAAACTTGATATCAAACATAATAGAACCAGCCGGCACAGCAACAATACGAGTACTAAGAAAGTTGAGAAAGATAAAATCTCAGTAAGGTTGAAGGCCAATGAGTAAAAATAGGTTTTATGACAGGTTTTAAAACTGGACTGCGGAGGCGCCTGTCAAATGTAGAAAGATAAGTCGTTCTGTAACTTAAGGGAGCCCAATAGAGAAGGCCCTGTTCCCTCTAAGCTTCTGCTCAGAACTGTGAATGACCGAGCGGTTGGTCAGCAGACGTGAATGAGCAAGCAGGGGTGTAGGTGAAGGATAAGATCATTTAAGTAAGGTGGACAAATCTGTTTAAAACCTTAAAAACAAACAGAAGTTCTTTAAACTGTACTGTAAGATAAACAGGCAACCATTGAAGGGAGGCCAGGATCGGGTAATCTGCTTTATTTTATGTTTTTCCATTAAAAGGTGTGCAGCAGCATTTGAACCAGCTGCAGACATTTGAGTGAGGACTGACCGAGATGAAGAGAATTGCACTAATCCAGCCATGATGAAATGAAGGCTCAGAGTAGTGTTTCCATATTTTTACCTTGAAAGAATAGGTTTTACCTTTGCTTTGTTCCTTACATGATAAAAATGACTTAACTGACTGTCTGACACCACATTAAAAACACCTGCAACCAGGAGTTCTTGTTGTTTGACTATTTTGAATAGTTCAATCGTTTGACAAGGTTCGCCATGCAGATGTCTACATCCAAAAATGTTCTATAAAACATTAAATTGTGAAATCAGCCCAAAATTGGTTTAAAAAAAATCCTAAATTCCAGAAGTTGAAAAGGTACGAGTGTTTGTGTATCCTTGTTGCAAAAAAGAGCCTAACACGGCAGCAGCTGGTAAACATAAACATATAACTTTATGTTATTCATGTTATGTATGTTATATAACTTTATAAACAGATATACATGCCCTCTTGTGCATTGTTTAAATCACTCCACACAGTAGCATATTATCTTTACTCTCAGCATGCCATTTTTAAAAACTGTAAAGTATTATTTTTTATTATGTTGTAAATTTGCCCCTTTTGTAATTTTTTGTATTTTTTATATTATATCTTTCTTTTTTCTTTATTTTTTTTTACCTTTTGTGTCCATCTGCATGCTTTCTTTTGCTTTTCACTTTTGCAGCTGGTACACCAGAATTTCCCCACTGTGGGACAGTAACGGATATTGCTATTATATTCTAATATCTAAAAGTGAAAAGACATCAAAGGGGTTCCTACACTATTTGCCCATCAGTTTTCACTTATAAAACACACTTGCACACACACATACACACTCTTGCCTAACCATTCTTTTAAAAAGGTCCCTCCTCTTTGTACGTACGCAGAAACGCCAACAGCAGCAGATGTTCTCACACTCAGTATTCACCCAGAGGGGACAGCGATAGGAGAGCAGAGAAAGAGATGCAAAGAGCAGACAAGGTCGTAGTTCCTGTGGACTGTCTTTGAAAGTGAAGGCGAGTGCCCCCCCCCTCCTCCTGTCCTTTGATGTTAAAGCAGTCCCTTTACTAGTGTAAAGACGGGATACAATAACCTTAACCCCCTCCAACTCTTCACCCAGCTCTCTGTGCACAGTTTGTACACGCACAGGTAACCCAGAGCAACTCCAGCCAGAAATCTGAATAAGTGTGGCAGCTCTCCAGGACCTTTTGCAGCTTGCTGAGTGTGTTTATTTGTACATCGCAGTGTGTTGGTGGTGAAAAAAATAATCAGATCTATCATTGAGATGCCCAAAGGCCTGAATTGGAAGAACTGCTACTGGTTTAAATAAGAATACTGTGCTCACAGTATGTAACTGAAAAATAAACTTTTATATCAATTGTATGAATCATCTGTTGAAAGTCATTCCATGGTTGACAACACGTAGAACTTAAATGGTCTTTTAGCAGTTTGCTGTGGTGTCAGCCAATAATATTTTGACAACCCTCCCTGCGATAGGGTTGGAGGTGGGTAAATACTGTGTGGGAAACCCTGGGACTCCGTGTTGGTGAATACAATTTGGAGAATGTGGCTGTAGTGTAATACACTTTGAGTTGTCGGTTTGGCTTAAAAAACACTACATAAATTCAGTCTATTTACGTGTAGTTTTGGCAATGACATGTATGTGCTAATTTCCCAAATGAATGGTGATGGAAGAAAATAAGAGGAAAAAGTGTCTGGAAAGGTGAGGTGTAGAAGCTGCATGGATGTGAAAATGAAAGGGCTTGGTGAGACATATCTTATACAATACACTGACCTGAGCTTCATAGAAGTCTATAAAGTGTCTTCCAGAAGCATTATAACCCCTTAAACGTTTTCACATTTTTCTCAAGGTAAAGCCACAAAGTAGTTTATTCCCTTTTCCTGTGGAAAATGCAACACAAACTAGAGCATTACTGTAAAGTGGAAGAAGAATTAGACATGGTCCATTTTACTGATACGCTGCAATTCAGCACAACCAATATTGCCCTCAGAAGTTATCAAATGAGTAAACCAAGTCCACATTGGTTGTAATCTTATCTTAGTTTAAATCCGGCTCAGAGGTTTGTTAGAAGACATTGGTGAACAGACAACATCCTGAGGACCAAGGAACACGGCAGACAGGTTAAAAAGTAAAGTTTTTAAAAAGGATAATGCAAGGTTAGGATACAGAAGGATTTTCCAAGCTTTGGACATCTCACAGTACATTGTTCCGTCTGTTATCTGAAAAATTGCTGGGACAACTGCAAACCTACCAAGACATAAGCTGGGCTCCACTCTATTCTACTTGTGTTGGTTTGTAGCAGGCCCGGTATTGCCAGAAGTTAACAGAAACAGATACTTGCAGCCGTGGAGGCTATAACCCCCCCCCCCCCCCCCTCTACCACACAAACACGCCCACAGAGCAGGAGCTGCTGCAGGTTCCTCGCACTCAATTTTGGACCCGGGGAGACTGATCTTTCCTAGCTGTTGGAAAATGGTCAAATCATATTTGGGGATTTTTGTGAGTTGATATCAATGTAAATAATAGTGTTAGATGGGCAGATGATAATGCATCATATCGATGGCATTGATCAGAAGTCGTAACAAACTTTGGCAAGTAGCGTATTGTCATCCAAACAAATCAATATATCAAATCATGGTAAAGCTGGTAATTTACACCCCTACTGATTACATTTTTATTAATGCTGTCAAACGATTAAAAATTTTAATCGCGATTAATCGCATAATGTCGAGAGTTAACTCGAGATTAATCGCAAATTAATCGCATATTTTATCCTTTTATTTCTGAAAGTGTAATAGCCTGTTTGGGCATTTTAATATGCACTTTTGCAATAAATGACACTAATAAAATACATGCTTGTACAAAAAATATTTTTATTTTGTTATTTTTCAAGCACTTTTCAGAATTGGAATGAAAACATCCTGGTGCCAAATGTTAAACTCTGGACTATAATGGCTAAATGACTAATCATGACGCCCTGATGTTTACACAGTGTGTAAACAAATGTGTAAATAAATACCTGTTTTCATGCCGATATATTTTTTTTGCCTCTTAAACAAAGATAGACATGGTATTCTGCACCAAGTAATCTACTTTCAGCAGTTATCACCGGTTATTGCACCGTAAACTGCAGAAAATACGTGCAGAGTTGCTCTGTCTGCCTTTACTACCGTCGGCTGCTATGGCGGAGGGATAGTTCAGCTGGATACACTCAAATGTGGTGCAGGCAGGTCTCATAATAACCCCTATTTCGTCACTTATTTTAGAGCCCAAATAAGCGATTTCACTTTCAGAAACGTGCCCAAAAAAAAACGCAACCCGTGACTCTAGAAATTTAGAAGCGCTTTTAGAAAAAAGCCCGAAGTCGCATGTGTCCGAGGGTAAAAGAAACAGCGCGGGTCTGTTTTGCTACAGTTTTCTAGCACTCTTGAAACTACGGAAAGCGCCGAGGGTAAAAGAAACACAGTCCGGAAAGCGCGGGGGGTGAAAAAACATTAGGGAACGGTGTGTGTGTTTTGACACGCGATTAACGGCGACAAAAAAATTGTCGGCGTTAAAATGGGTTTACGTTAACGCCGTTAATAACGCGTTTAACTGACAGCACTACTTTTTATATTTTACTTGCTATACATGTTATGCTAAACATGCTATACTTATTTATTAGTGGCAAGAAGAAAGCCAAGTGTTGAGAGAAAGCCAATTGTCACAAGCCATGTATGGGACACTGCAAACGTGTGAAAGAAGAGGCCAAGATCTGACTTTTTACCCAACATGCAAAAGGCCACATGTAGCAGAAAATCATCACCCAGCCATGGTAAAACATGCTGTGGCAACAAGTCAGAAAATTTGCCAAAAAACTAACATACTGGTTTGTATGCTCTTAGCTTGTGTTGTTTTATTAGGCTGTAAATGTTTGCTGAAACTTTTATTGAAAGAGAAGTTGTAGAAGCACCGCTGTATCATGATTGCATGACACTGCCACCACCACGCTTCACAGAAGCTATGGAGTTGCTGCAAACTCTTGTCTTTTTTATAATATGAGTCCTTGATTTAAAAAACAAAAAAAACAAATCTGAAATATTTCAGGTCATTTATTTTGAAATACACTGACATTGCGAGCATACCTTAGATACTTTAGGACCGGAAGAAGTAGCAGGTTAACCGCCTTGGTTTGAAAGGTTAACTGGCTGCAGTATAAGCTGTAATCAAGATGGAAGGATAGCATCAGTGTCAAACCTGCTGTGCCTTCATTAGCTGATTTGAGGAATGCAGCCTGCTTTGTCTGAGCTGTCAGCTCCTAAGTGTGTGTCTATCGCCGCTCGCCTCTGATGTGTGAAAGACGGCGCAAGCATTTCCACCCTTGACCCTTCTCAATGTCAGTCTGGGGTCATGTGCATGTCTTTCTCTCTTTTGCATTTTTCACTTGCAGCGTAACCTTTTACTGTTCTCTCAAAGTCTACCTAGAAATACAGGTGTAGCAGGTAGAGGAGGCAGGACAGCGTCAGGTTTCATGGCATTGGTCATATTTTGCTTGAATCGCACCCTTGACTGTTATTCCTGCAAAAACCATTACTTCAGCTAATTGTTCTCTGTTGGAAGTAACACCGACAGCACAGCTTTGAAACAGCCCGTGTCTTTGTGATCAGCTCATGTGGAGTTTAGCTACATGACTGAAGGAAAGGTTGAAGTATAGTGTAGTTAAGATTAGGACGTTTTTAAAATGTTACAGTATCAAAACATGTTGAATCTTCTATCACTCCATTTTTTTTTAGCCTAAACTCCTTTTCATTAGACGAGGGAGAAGGTGTCTGAAGTGACTGGACACTGCTGCCTCTTCCCTCCTTGTTCCTGTGCACTGCTGGTCAGCTGGCTAAAAGAAGGCTCCTACCCTTTTTTTGCTTTCCAGAGAGAAAAATGTAGCAGTTTGGAAACTTTCAAGAAGCTGCAACCCTATTTTAAAGGTATATAGCCTTGTAATATACTTATAAAAAAGACCAAAAACCATTTGATCATGATAAAATAAGGTTATATACACCAAGCCTCCATCTTGATAGTGTTTTGATGGTCCTTTTTGAGCCGAAAGATAATTCGCTCTCGGGTGTGATAACAAATATAAACAGACATGGCGACATCTAGAGACAGTATAACTATCATAATGCCAGTTTGCTTAATTTCTAAATCAATTGTAAATAATGCTGAACCGAGCCTGACCCTCCGCAATGCCTTGCAATAAAGTGTCAGCTCGGTGTGATCGAAGACCAACCTTTATTGATTAAATAAAATGATCTAAGAGCAACTTTAAGAGCCTCATATTTACTCACGTCAATCAACTCTGCGGTCACATCTGAGCAATCGGCAGGTGTAGTGTTCACTTCAGCGAACACCAATGTTTATACTGTATTCCCAGCGACATTTCAGTCTTTTCCCTTTTGGAATCATATTTTTCTGCGGGTTTTTTTGTCTGTTGGACCGTTCTGCAATGTTTCAATGGGAGATGCTAGTAGTCACTTTCTTGTTTTATCCCCTGCTGTGCATGTGCAGTGTTGTACCTCCTCTGTTATTAAAATAAACAGGAAAGGATTCATATGCTAACAAACTGAGCAAAAACAAAGCATAAAACACCAAAATAAAAACTAATACACCAGCAGGACATGATAATCTTTCATAAAAACTTTCATGCAACCAGAGTGAGCTACTAATGTATAAATAAAGATGTCAAATAACGTAGCTATGCACCTTTAAAGATACAGTTGACAGATTTCGAACATATCTGTAAAGTGGCCACCTGCATGGTAACGGACCACTTAATATCAGCTTGTTATACATGTACTACTCTAAAAAGAGCTGACCAAAAGGTTTGATGCTGCAATAATAATCGCTATTTTAGCAGCAGTGCAAATAATTGTTGTTTCTGTTTTTAAATAAATGAAACAGATCACATTATACAGTTTATTGTAATATTTGTGTAAATATTGAGATTCTGTGACATTCCTTTTTGTGTTTTGTTTGGTTTTTGGGGGTCTTTATCCGTTTTCATGTTGACAGAAGTTCATGCCACCCCATGTGTAGTTGTGATTTTCTGGTTTTACACACATCAATGTGTCTGTCCTCAATCAGGTAAGTGTTGCAAGTCGTCTTAGACGAGTTTGCTAAGCATGTGCCTTCATGCATGCTCTGCTTGGCCCTTTGTCTGAAACAGACCTGGCTATTTGTGTTCGCATCAAGATACTCGGGTGTGATTGTGTTCGGACTGCCCTGACTCACTCTCCATCTTTTATTTGCTTCCTGTCCCCCGCTGCAGACTCGGGTTACACTCCTCCGTCAGATGGCGTTCTGCCTGGCTGAGCTGCACTTGTGGTCCACGAAGAACTCGCTCCAAGTTAAAGGTGCCACTTATCACCATGTTCAATCTTCCTCCCTCTTATAAAGTCTCTCATTGTCTCCTTTCTTTTTCAGCCCACTCAGTCTTGTTCTGGTGGTTCCCGTCAACACTCACTTTGTTTTGGCACATTGTCCCCGCTAATATCTACTTCAGCAATCTGACACTGACTCTTACTCCACATCACCCAGTTACTTGTCTAAGTGTTGCATTATACTAAACATGCTTTGCCCACATAAAATGGTATTTTATCGTAATCAGCTCAGAAACACATTTCTTTATTTCTGTTTTTGGACAAAACCCAATTGTTAAGCAATATTAAGAAATAAATCCATCAACAAGGGAAAAATTAGTTTTTTTCATGTGAAAAAACATTTCTGTTTTTGTTTCTTTGTCACTCTTAAATGCACAGGTGACAAAATGTATGGCAACAACTCCTACGAAGCACTATCTGGCAATGATTTTCCAGAGTTGTTGTTTTCAGCCTTGTTGGAGAGGTTTTGAATATAATGTCTCTGCATCATAATTGGCCTGGACTTTGACTAAGCCCTGCTGTTTTGTTAAGCCACCCAGAGCTGGGCTTGCTGGTGTGGTTTTGGTCATTTTCCTGCTAGATAACCTAAGGGTGCTTTAGGTTGAGGTCACAGACTGATAGTTGGTCATTCTCCTTCAGAATCTTCTGGCTAGAGCAAAATTCATCGTACAATGTAATTTTGATAGGCAGGTCTGTCCTGAGAAGGTTCAGCACTGTTCTGTGTTTTCTCCATTTATGGACAATTATGTGGTTTGCTGGAGTCGAAAAGCCTTAGAAATGGCTTTTAAACATTTTCCAGATTACTTTTTTCTTCGCTTTTCTCGAAGCTTTTCTGTGATAGACCAAGCTGAAAGCAGGAGTCGTCACAGGAGTTAGTAGAAAAATTGAGTTTTTATTTTAACCCAAGTGTTTTCATGCTGAGCTCATGTAAGAGGTCAAAGAAACAAAATGGAACTCTGTCAAAATAAGCAAAAAACTACTTTAAAGAATATCCAATTCCCCCTCCTTAGCAGGTGCTCGTGGTGGAGTCCAAATAACCTTTCTTATATTTAGTCGCTCTTCAGTTTGGCCAAACTCCCAGGGACCATGCAAGGTAAGAAACCAATAAAAGAAAGAGGAAATGGCAATAAAATCACTGACCAAGGGTGAGAAATGAGCTGTTAAAAATGCAAAGTGAAATAAATGTGTGTGCTTACAAATAGAAACAAATGCAATTAAACCAGCTTTGTTTCAAATTAAATTAAAACAATAAAGGAAGGTGCCAAGAGTGGTGTCATCACAGCTTCATCTATTCTGTTTTCCAACATTATTTGGCAAGCATGATCTAGATTTTCTAATATTGAGATTTCTACACTGATAGTAAAAAGAGTCTACTGCCTCTTAAAGGTTTGTTCTCAGATCATGCTTTTGGGTCTTTATTTTTTATATCTTTAATCATCTATGTTCCTTAATCAAAGAGTTAGCCTGTGTTTATTTTTCAATCGTTGTTACAAGCCTTTTTTCAACCCCAGGTTCAGAGGTTTGCCGGTAATGGTTGCGCATTTGAGGAAATCAAACATGTTGGGAAAAAAGAAAAGAAAATCATCCACAAACTCCTCTATCTGTGATAAACTATTTTTTTTCTTTATGAAAGCAATGAAAAACTGCCAGTCATTGCTTCCATACCAGATAGTTTTAGACTTTTTTGGCAGTTTTTGTGTGATATTCTGCTAACCACCTATCGGTCCATCTCTTCTGTCAAACGGAAATTATCTTTTTCCTTTTTTTTTCTCCATTTTCTTGATTTTTCCTTCCATTTTGTCTTGTCTTTCACAGTCTGCTGAGCTTTCAGGCAAAGATAGTGTCTCTCAGAGGCTGTCTGTGTGGAAATGTGTGTGTCCATACACCTATGTATCTACGAAAGGCTGTATATCTTAGATGATGGTGACATGCTCCTTTCTGTTTGTTTTCCTGCTGTGTTTTGTCTGCTATCTTGGAAAAATATGGGGGGAAAAAAAGACCTGGTCGCCAGAGTGTGACATTCCCTATCTTCACCTTCCTCACGTCCATCTAAAAACAAAAATATGGAGTGAAAAAGCAGCTATGCTATAATGCTGTGTTCCCGACCCCCAGCTTTGCTTTGTTGCACAAGGAGACATCAACAAGCACCATTACGTCATGTCATGGGACAGATGTAACTGCACAAACTCATTGAAAGAATTACAGCACAACTAATTCACTACTATACTAGACAGATTCAAGCTCACATTTTCTTCCTGTGTTTCTTGCACATCTAAACATGTAGAACTGCATATTGTTATCTTCCAGATCTGGTAGTGCTTGATATGGTTTGTATACTACAAAAAAAAAAGATCGGATTTTCAGTTTCTGATTGACCAATCACTGATCAGGGCCAGTCAAGTCTATATCTTCTGATTTTGTTCCCAGACTGATTTCTCAGTACATCTTGAAAAATTGTAAAAACGGTTGTTTTCTAAAAAACACCCATCATACTGTTTGGAAAACTTAATTTTTGAGACATGATGCCATAAGAAAATGACAATTCTGCATCACCTTCCCATGCGTTTAACAGTACAGCACACAGGGTCTGATAACAAGATACACCCATTGCCAATTTATTTATTTTTTTGGCTGTGTCGAAACATTTCGACACATGAGCAACAGCTCTCACAGACTCTGTGTATGCCCAATCAGAATCGACACGATAGCAACTAAAACATTGGAGCAATGACCCAATTACCACAGTATAAAGTCTCATGTTAGATAGACGCTTCACTCACTACGGGATCCAGGATGTTTGGAGCTATAAGTGAAACTTTAGCCTGATTAAAATGGCTAATATGTTTTTAAAATAATTATTCATCCTTTGGGATAATTAGTAGTGTTACAAATTAATTCCCAGACGGTCTGTTGATCTGGTGAAAAATATTACTAATTTGAACAAAAAAAAGTTAAACAAGATGATATTACGTAAAAGTAACTTCACGGGTCCTAACACATCAGATTAATTCCAAACTATTGATCTGGGTATACATGCACTACTCAGCACAGGGACATCAAAAACGTGACAGGACTTGATGTTCCAGAAAATAACCTTCATCTCCTCATATTCAGACTTATGTAAGACGTGTAATTTTTTTTTAAACCAGGATGAATGGAAAGAGTGTGAGAGGTGTTTAAAGAAATCAGCGCATTACATAAAAATGTATCACCATGTGATTTGGTAGGGTTTGTTTATTACAGTTGTCTCAAAAGCCTGTAGTGTAGTGGTAAGTAAGGAGTAGTAGTTTTATGATGCCTGTCGGACAGGGGTGTCAAACTCCAGTCCTCGAGTGTCCTGCAACCTTTAGATATGCCCCCAGTCCAGCACACATTGAACCAAATGGATAATCCGTCTCCTTAACATCCAGTCTTTATTTAAAGGGGACATATCATGCAAAATCAACTTTTAACCCTTAAATACATTTTGTTGTGTATTGACCAGGAGCTGCCTAAATATCTTTTTATTCAGTTTGGGTCATATTTTTCAAATCATTCAGTTTTCTTTATTGTCCGTTACGTTTACTGAACAATTACGTTGTAGTGTTAACAGCAGAGCTGCTAAACAACCATTCTTAGTAAAGAGCCATAGTATGCGAAATCCCAGCATATCAACAGTTTGTGAAACAGTTAAGCTTGCTGCGAGAACCAAGAAATGTGTTAATGTATTGATGGTGACAAGAACATGAAAAAAGTTTGTTTTGGCTTTGTCCATTCATACTCCACAAGAAACTCAGCTGCCGCACTCTATAGCATACATCAAACCTGAGCTAAGATTGTGGACAACAGCACAATGGCAAACATGGCAGGAAGAGCGGAGGTGCACAAAATGTTGTTGGCATTTGCAGTCGCTAGAGCTCGAGTGAGGGCGGGTGGGGTGTGGGTGGAGGTCAGAGATGGAGCCGAGCATAGGGTAGGCAGAGAGCTGAATGTACTCCACACTGGGGGCAGGTGGAACTGCAGGGGTAGGAGATGCCACCGGGGGGGTTATTGAATAAATGCTGCAAGGAAGCAGAAGTGGCATGTTCCAGCGCTTAAACCACCAGAGTTGAACAGCACGACGACGGTGTTTAGTTTTCCAACTTCAACACTGCCATTTAAATCCTGACCAATCAGTAGTCAGACACCCTCCGAGAAAAGAGTTTTTCCCAGGCGTTGTGTTGAGAACAAGCAGTGAGAACTTCAAAGGCTACGAGAACAAAACGAGAACACATCAGAGTGATGTTGTAGTTCAAGCTGAAGGATGCCAAAACTACTCGGGGATAAGTCGATGAGGTGTTAGGTGCCTGCTTTAGATTTAAAGAGACGGCATCAAAATGAGTTGTCCTTAGATGCACCTCAGAACGGGGGCAAAAAGGGGGAATATGGGGGTAAATTAACAAGGAAATCAGACCAAAGCACAACTGAATGATTTCAGTGTGAAAAGGAAGAACTGAAAAGCATGATATGTCCCATTTAATTGAGATGTGTTAAAACAGAGACATATCTAAAGATACAGGATACTGGCCCTCGAGGACTGGAGTCTGACATCTGTGCCATAAGCAACAAAAACGAAATGTTGCAAAATAGAGAAGGTGACCTCAGGCCACTTTTATGTGCTGAGTTAGTTTACATATGTACCGTAGTTTTTTTTCTTCTTTTTCCAAATCCCTCTTAAGAAACAAAAATAACTTGTGTCACAAGCCTTGCAGTATATCTGCATTCGTGTGTGTGTGTGTGTGTGTGTGTGTGTGTGTGTGTCTCCCATCAGCTCTCTTGTTGTATTAGCATGACCCTGCCTCAGGAGCAGCAGCAGAGGCAGCAACAGCAGTTGAGTGAGCGATAAAGAAGCGATGTGTTGTGCAAATCTTAGACCGGCTGCTTATGGTTTTGGGGCCTGCAGGAATAACACTTCGAAAAATGCCTCAGCTCAGCAATTTGCCTGTGTTATGTGTCCATATCTATCAGTATGTGTATTTGCGCTTGTTGCATGCCTTGCATAGGTTGGTCATATGTTTCTGGAGCTGCACATCCTCTGCATCTACTTCTAAATGTCTACACGTCAGATTACTCCCTCGGGTGGGATGGGTGAAGGTGCACCCCTGTGTTTATTATTACCCCTCTGCAGGTCCTACCATTTTTTTCTTGGACCCTTCCCTTCCCACTTTCCATATTGGGTCTTATCTAAACCATGGTGCGAGCAGACAGGACAGGCCACTAGCTGATAGTGATTGTTTATCCCACGGTGCGAAATTGCTGATCTGTCGTCTGCTTTTCCCTGACAGCAAGATGCTCATCTCACTTTCTCTCTCCCCTCAGATACAGATATTGGCACCTATCAGTACTACGATAAAGGAGACCCAGGTAAATAGTGTTTATATTGGATGTCTGTTTGCGTTTCAGATTTGTTCCATGTGTCTTGTTTTTGGAATGTATGTGATTTCCCTATATATAAAGAAGGGCTTTTTGCTGCCTGCTGACACACAGATTATTGGTCCAGCATGATTCAGAGTCTTCCAGCCCCTAACTACACATGCACTTGTACACACAAAGGCTATTAGTATGAAGGATTTACACCCTAAAACCTTATATACACATAGACATACCACACACACACAGATTATGGGGTCTCTGCGGTTCTATCTTTTACACTCCCTGTGTTCCTGTTGACCCCGGGGTCCTGCCATACAGCGATAGGAAAACTAAACTGTTGACTTTCTCCTAGATCACATAGCAAGAAGCCCCATGCAGTCCAGCCTCATTTTGCCCTGAGGCCAGAGGGCTTTTCCTTATAATCAGGAAGTGCTAAGATCGTCCCCCTGCAGTGCCGCAGTAAAAGATGGTCTATAATTCTTACTTTTTTTTACTAAATAAATGATACATTCAGCTAAAAATATATAATATTAAGACATACTTTGCAGCATGTCTTATATCTTTCTGTCCATGTGCCATGCCCTGGAAACTGAGTAAGAGGAAGAAACTGTATGCAGTTTTTTAATGCAATTCAAGCCAGATATTTTAACATTTATTACTATAAATACCCCTCAAAAGGTTATTTATTAAGTAAAGTAATTAAAAAAAATCAACTAATTTGTTATAAGTGTGTAGCAGCCACCCACTGACAATTTCCACATTGAGGTAAGTCTCAAGAGTATAGATAAAGAAGCTAGTAGTGTAAAGAGTGCTGTATCCACACATATTAATGAACAATTGAGTGGAAGGATAAAGTGAGGCAGAATATGTGACGTAAAGCCCATTCCAGAAGTTTTAGGGAGTTTCACAAGCAGTCAGAGCTTCAAGAGCCCCCTCACAGAGACAAACTGTCACATTCATTTTTTTAGCCCCTCCTTATGCACAGACATCAGAAGTGTGTTACCTGGGCTAAGGATAAAATAGATTGGACTGTCGCTCAGCAGTCTAAAGTCAATTAGTCTGATAAAGGAAAAGTTTGCCATTCATTTGGAAATCAGAGTCCCTGAATCTGCAGGTTGGAGAATTACAGAATCTAAAGATGCTTGAGGTCCAGTTGATGCTTAAAGTTTAAAGATGCTTAAAGCTGAAATTGCTGCCCGGATGGAATAGATCTTGGAGAAGTTGGAAGCTCGGCTTTGGCAGAATGACCACAAATTTGGATTCCCCATTTAAGAGATATTCAAAATAAAGTTAAAAAATAAAGCAACTGGACTTGTTTTCCGTAGTTGAAGACGTTTCGCTTCCTCTCCAGAAAGCTTTCTCAATTCAAAAAGTCTGGAGTAATGTGGAGCAACAAGCTTTATACCATTGCCAAACAAAGGCCTTATAATGGCTTAGATGACATGCAAATTCAACCGAAACAGGTCCACCCCTTAGTAATGGGGAGTCGTTAGGGTTGTTATTGGCCTGGCTTTTAAGCTGGGCCAATTTGAACATGCCAATTCGGTTGAATTTGCATGTTGTCTAAGCCAATACAAGACCTTTGTTTTGGGCAGTAGTATAAAGCTTGGTACTCCACATTACTCCAGACTTTTTGAATTGAGAAAGCTTCCTGGAGAGGAAGCGAAACGTCTTCAACTATGGAAAACAAGTCCAGTTGCTTTGTTTTTAACTTTTTTCTGGAATGACCATGACCTGGATGACTGAGAACCTTCACCAGCACCATTTAAGAGGTATCAGTGAGACTTTAAAGCAGGCAGAAAATAAGAGTCAGCCTGCACCAAAACAGATGTGATGTGCCACGGCAAAAGTAGGAACAAGTCGGCAAAGCACAGTATCTGCGTGTCAGGGTGGGGAAAGCCGTGGCTCATTAGTATACCACCTTTGCGTGGCTCCACGGAGCCTTTTGTTATGCATCGGCCAAAAAGCTCTGTGCTTGAAGAGAGTAGATGGCTACCTTTGCTGCTACTTAACTCTGTTTGAAAGAGAAACTGAGTTTCCGTGACTTGTGAAGGAGAGGGACCGAGCTGAACGGATCTCCAAGAGTGGCTTGCTCAGCGCTCCACTGTGGATGACACATGACCAGGACGCAGACGTGGGACTTCTTTCATATTCTGTATCAGGAGTGTTGAAGCGTAACAAGCTGACGAAGCGACTGCATAACTTTGGCGAACATTCATAGTTTCCTGCTGCCGTTAACCGAAGATGATGATGAACGCTTTGGATATGTGGCTGAGGAGCGTTAACATGAACGCACTGCGCAATAACCTTACTGAGTTTGAGAAGTTTAAAAAAAACGATTATGATGCATCATACTGAAATTAAAGCCGTGTATCATTCAACCTTCCATATTTAATATCCAAACATGATTTAAGTAGCAGATTATTTTATTTAAGTGTTTTTAATGTAACACAAGACATAACAAAAATATATTCCCTGTGTTGCAACCGTATAATTAGCTAAATAGTAAACATACTGCATAGGTGTGAACATCTCTATTCATACCTACATAATCAACTCCTAAACTGTGGACTTTGAGCTAGAAATGCATAATCTCTTCTTAAGTATATCTGATTGTTGCTATACCTGGAAGATTGCTCCATTTGATCATTTTATACTGTAAGGTGATAACAAAGGTTATTTTAATACGTGCCCATAAAACGCTTTTTGAAAAGTTCCTTTTAAAAGAACAGAACAAGCAATTAAGAATCCTTATCCTCTATTGACAGGCATTGAATGGGAGGTAGGTGTTGCTGCAAGGTATGCAAAATAATTCAAATCAACAGCTTTTGTTAACACCCCCCTGCTTGGGGTGATTCTAAAGAAACTTTGAGACTTGTTTTCTCCCTAATCTTCTTTCCAGAGTGCTAACATTCAACAGGTCATATCTTTTTCAGTTGTTATTTGATTTCCACATGTTTGACTTCACTGGAAAGCTTAGAGTCCACTCTATCTGAATCTTTAAAAAAATAAAAAATGGCGGGGAGACTTGTTTCTAGTTTTGCTGTGGCCGGTCATAAATGCTGTTATCCAAAGTGGCTCCCCTGTGCCGGCCTTGAAAGGGTGGGGGCTATCTGGGGCCTTCACTGGCACACACACTCGCACACACACACACACACACACACAAATGACTATTGTTAAAACACACACCATCTTCACTGTGCTTCTTCCTTTTCTCTTGGTTTCTATTTTAGCTGTATTGTCAGAAAGGTCAGATCAGACTTTAAGTTGTAGCTTTAAGGATTGACTTAGTTTTTTTTTTACTGCAATGAAACAAAATAAGTCTAGTTAATTGTAGCTCTTAGAAAAGTTGGACAAAACTGCTTTAGATCAGAAACCCCCAAGGATTTACTTTATTTCTTATTATGAATAGAAACAATTAAGCACTATGATTTATGCATTCTCTGTGTTTGCCAATGTATGAACAGAAACAAGTAAGCTTTGAATGTTAGTGATGAAGCTTGTTACAGTGAAACTAAAAAGTAAAGTCAGAGATTTACTTAGCTTATTCCTTTAATGTAATGTTTTCTTTTCCTATGTAATATTTCCCTCTGTAATGTTTGTTTTTCTTTGCATGTACAGCACTTTGAATCATCTTGTTACTGAAAACTGATTGATTGATATATATATATATATATATATATATATATATATATATATATATATATATATATATATATATATATATATATATATATATATATATATATATATATATATATATATAAACACTTGCTTTGCCTTACCTTCATGCTTCCTTCTGCTTACAAGCTTTTTCGGAGATGCTGATTTCATTTTATAGCAGGCCTTGGTACTGGCCCACACTGGCCAAAGGAAAAAAAAGCTGGTCTGATGGTTAGCCAGCAAACTCAACTAACCCGAACAACATAGAGAATCTATGTGAGGTGCAACACCTGAGCCAACAATGCAGACAAGCTAAAAGCCACTACTAAACCAACCTGGGGCTCCTGACCAGTGTAGCAGAGCCACAGGCTTATTGGCTTCTGCATACTGCATTTATGCAGCAGTTAATGCAAAAGGAGGCTTAACCAAGTATTGAGTGCATACACTGTGTAGTAAATGGATAGTGGACTGGTATTTCTGTTTTAAAATCCTTTTGTATTACTCTTACGTAATGTTTTCCTGGAGTAGTTTTTCTTGTACCATTTGAAAATCTTTTGAAACTTTTTTTGGACTTGGCTGCTTCATTGTTTTTTCCACTAACAAATGCACATGTAGAAAAGAAAAGAAACTGAACTACTGTCTCCAGCATACAAACAATATTTGAAAGTCATGTTTAGCTGTGACTCTGATTAAGGCTCTCCTTGTCTGGTCTGTCCGTTTAGATAGACGGCCACGTTAGGAAGGTTTACGTCTGTGCCATACATCCTGAGATTCATTTGCAGGGTGTTGGAGTTAAAGGAGCTATAACTAATAATGACACTTAGTAGTTAAAATCCGAACAACACATACTCAATGCCTTTTGCGGCGACCAGCCATTTACTCAAAGGCTGCATACAAATGCATGTCACACATTCATAGATTTTTATTAGCACAGAAAGATCTAATCCATATATCCTTTACTTCACATTGGATAATAATAATAATAATAATAATAATAATAATAATAATAATAATAATAATAATAATACACCACTTTATGTTGATCCATCATATAAAATCCCAATAAAATACACTGAGGTTTGTGACTTTAACCCTTATGTGGTGTTCGGGTCTGTGGGACCCGTTTTCATTTTTTATTGAACGAAAAATGATACAATCAATTAATTTTTCAAACTCAGATTCACTGGCCTTGGCTCATTTTCTGTGAAGAACATATATCAGAAAACGATTTTAATGACTACATGCCGTACACCCCCCCTACACATTTGTATTACATATAAGGTGTCCGGGTCCACTGGACCCGGGGCTAATTGAGATGTGGAAGATGGCGTTCTGTGCACACAACACTCTTTCCTCCTCCTGTCTGGGCACATTTGACTCTCTGTTTTGTGGTAATCTTTAGTTTATCACACTCTTTCTGCTACAAATAGAGTAGAAAGAGTATAAGTATAGCTTTGCCAGTGTGGTTTCTTATAACAACCGATCAAGGTGGCCAAAAGATACTATGCGCAGAGGGCCCTGTAATTGATTTTGGAAGAGAGAGAAGTTTTTGATGATAATGTTGAGGGATAGTATTCAAAAAAAGAGGTTTCAGAATTTGAGGATCCCATTTCTGAAAATTCAGAGTCTGACAGTGACACTGAAGCAGGACAAGATTGAGCATCAGCCAGTTCCAAAACGAAGACAAGTCTCCAGACCAAGCCGTCAGCAGCCAGCCACAGGGCCAAGAACAAGAAAGAACAAGAACAAGACAGTCACCATGTAGCAAGTGAGGAAATATGGAAGTCAAAAATGTTGAAATTGAATGGTCTCGCCCAAGAAGAGTCACCCCGCAGACTACCAATGTGATTAAGGATGCAACCAGGACCAACACTATGGCAGTTACTTACACACAGGACATGAAATCTTCAATTCAGCTTTTTATCCCAAATTCCATCCACAAAATTATTCTTGTTTTTGGAGAGAGGTGGAAGGAAATGGGCCAAACCCATTTACATGCCTACTTCAGGGTTCTTATCCTTGCTTGAGTTTCCGGGTCTAAAGTCAAGCCTTACAAGTTTGCATACATGGGTGACACAACCCTGGTATCCTATGTGCCAAATGAGGATGATTCCGGAGGAGAATGCTGCCCTATCCTACAGAACCTACAGAACCAGAATCTGCAGAGCCTGAAGTAAGTGTGTGATGCTGTTCCAGTACATGTTTGGCAACAAGAAGAAGCAGTGCGAAGTGTGGAAGATGGACAGAAAAAAACAATACAGATGCATCAAGTGCAAAAAGTATATCTGCAACACACACAGTAAAACTCTGCCCCTCATGTGTTGTACAGGCCATTGGCTAAAGGTCATGGGGCTGATGTGTGTTCTTGACTGATAGATTTACTCTGTGTTCATATAGCTTGTGTTGTGCACCTGAATGGGTTAAATTTCTGAGTTCAAACAACTAAAAGTCACTAGTTTTGGAAAAACCTTGCTTCACGTGTGAATTTGTTTCCATTCATATCATGATTTTATTATAAATAATTTGCTTTATTATGTTTTAAATAACCAAATATTTTGTTTATACAACTTGAAATTGGGATTAAGTAACATCTGTTGAGTATTTTTACATAAAAGTGTTTGATTGTGAGGCCTTTAAAAAGCACAAAATGCAACGGCTCCACCAGACCCACAAACACTGGCTGAGTAACAATAATATGAACACCACACAAGGGTTAAATATCTGTATAAGAATTCCTGACTAAACCCAATCTGTTGTTGGTGGGCCTACTTGCTTTTTTTTGGCTGCACTTCCAAGCAAGATGTTTGGCCAATTTCTGTAAAACCAATCTTGAATAACCACAGCTTGTTTTCATGTGCAAAGCTTAGAAAATTGTATTTTAGGTCATGTGCAGTATTTATTTGTTTATTGGGTGCTTTGTGTACGTCGATCACATGAAATCCCAATAAAACACATTGATATTTCTCTGTAACGTGACAAAATGTGTGAAAGTGGAATGGGGCCGCATGCCTTGGCAAGACATAACATATTAATGTTTTGATACCGTAAACCAGAAACCTGTGAGTAATTACTTCCTAAAACCTTGTACATCGCTTGGCTTCTTCCTACTGCTTCTGCTTAAATTCAGACGTCCTAAAGGGGAAAACCAAATAAGACACTGACCCAATGGGAAGGCCTTTTTCTTGTCTTTTTTTGAGTCTAAGATTTAATTTTCTTTGCTTTCAGTTTGTACATTTCAGTGTTTCAGTCCCTTTTAAATACATTTTTACACAAATCAAACCCGAATGGGGAAAATCTGCTCATCCAGTTGTAAGTATTAAATTAGATGTGACTGTAAAAGCAGGTTGAGATAAGAAAAGCCACAAGGATATTGGTAATCATACACCAATGATTTTTCTAATTTTTCCATTAAAGATGAGCAAATTTCTATTAGTTATTTGATGTAGTGTTAAAGCAAAATATAATACCTATAATTTATCCCTTTTTTTTCTATATTTCTTTCAGTGCTTTGTGCATATTTTCAGAATATTTAAGACAGTTCTTTATCCTGTTTATATCATCTGGATATTCTAGCGTTGTTCATTGCTTGTCTGACATGGCACGGCTCTTCCAGTCTTTCATGCGTTTCCTCTCTCATTCCTCTCATCTTAGCAGCTGCCTTCTCTTTTCATTCCAATCTTCAGTGGAGAGATGATGCTCCTCCTCCCAAATCCTTTCATTTGGAGGATTACTAAAGTGTAGCTCGATATCAGAGTGGAGGGATGGGGGGGGGGGGGGACCCAAAATCACAATCCAGAAGGTATCATGACCCTCATACGGCAGTGTAATGATAGCCCAGTTTGGAGTGGGTTGGACTTTCAGCACTGCAATAAATTACAAAACAGTTGTGTGCATTTTAATACAAGTTGACTTTAACAAATTAAACTAAATGTGTGTTTACTCAGATTTACTGTAAAACCACTATGAGAAAGAAAATGAAAAAACGGTATATGTGTATATTTTAATTGACTCTAATTAAGGCCACCTTTCTACTAACACTCGAGAGCTTGTTAAAGGTTTTGTTTGTATTTTGGTTTAATGTAGTTTACAGGTGCAGACATCTTTGTAAAAGCTCAATGTATGTTCTGATGTTTGTTTTTTTACATAAAAGTGCTTAAAATAGTTTTTCATCACCTTTGCTATAGGCTGATGCCTGACTTCATAGATTTTTCAGTCACCTCTGTTTTGTAGCCACTGAACTAATCTGAATAATGTTATCCCCTTTGGGGCGTGCATGGATTCAGCAGCAGGAAAGAGTGCTGATATCGAAATATTTTGACAGTTTGGTCTTATTTTAACATTCAGTTTCAAAATAAGCATAAAAAGCATCATGTTGGTGTTCATATTACTTGATTTTGTATTTCTGGTTCATTTGACTGGTTTAACATTTCCTCCACTAGAGGGAGACCTAGACTCATTGGAGCGGCTCTGGGGGGGGTCCCCAGCTGCCAGTGCCCACCACCCCCCTCCACTCTGTTCATCCAGCCCCAGAGCAGGTGCCCATTTCTGGGCCTGTCTGGCCCTTCACCCCCTTATCTGATTAATACTACTAATCCTGGAGGTGTCCCTGCCTGCCAGAGAGGCCGGCCACCAGGCTGGCCACTTTTATGCTTGGGGCGGCCAGACCACGAGGCACGGTTATGGGTTTCACTTTGCCAGCGTTGCCCCCTTTAGAACTGAAGGGGATGGTCGAGCCACAGCTAAGCTCTCTGTTTTTATTTAGCTACATCGAAATGAAAAGCCAAACCCAGTTCTCATGTGTTGTGTGTTGTTGTTTTTTTGTTTGTTTTGTTTTTTTACATGTATGAATCGGTTCACTTGGCCTCTCTCTTTCCCCTCCAGCCAATCCTCTGGAGCATCACTACTACAATGAGAAACTTCAGTTCTGTGAGGGTAAGTTTACAAAGCAGGATTTCAAAAAGAGGAGTTCACACATCCTCCACATTTGTCTGTTTGGACTCTAATTGTTTGACCATTGGATGAACAGCCACCATAAATCAGTGCTCCAGTCACTGAACTGTCCCACGTCTTCTGTGAACTTCTTTCCCTGCCTCTGCTTTTCACCCAGTAGTGAAATACAAACAACCTTATCAGAAGACAAACACTCCCCCAACCCCATCTTCCACACCCTCATTTGCATGCATCTGTTTACCTCCTCTTATTCTTAATAGAGCACTCTCCTCCTCAGTCATTCATTTCTGTAAAGATGAAATGAGAGACTGTAAAATAAACAGATAAGAGTCTGATTGCCCCACATTGAGAGCAGCAGTGCTTCCTTTCCTCATGGAAATGTTTTGTATGTGCGCAGGCAGAGGCAGTTGCACAAATTCAATTAACTGTGTTTTTTTTCTTCCTATATGCTTCCTTCTGTCTGTTTAACCTCCAGAGATGGGAGAGGGAGAAATGGAGGGCTAGGAAATTAAATGAAAGGGCAGTACTTGGGTTATAAACTCAGATTGGCTCAGGCCTTTACATTCTTGTATGCAGGTCTCTGGCACCTTCCAAACCAATCAAGACTTGAAGAGACAAAGCAGCGGTACCTCATTAAGTATTTTCTTCCTTACTGATTTCTTCGGTTTTTGCTTTTTCTTTGTCACTTAATTCGATAAAATTTTATTTATGTAGGTCCAATTCACAACACATGTCATCTCAAGGTGCTTTACCAAGTCAATTCAATCAAATCATCCTTACAGGCTGGTTAAAAAGCTTTCTTAGGAAACCCAGCAGATTGCAACAAGTCATTGACTTACAGGGTTCTCCCCTCCTGAAAGAGAACATAGCAACAGTGGACAGTAGCTTGCATTGTGTCGATGGCTTTGCAGCAATCCCTTGTACTGAGCATACATGTAGCAACAGTGGAGAGGAAAACTCCCCTTTAACAGGAAGAAACCTTCACCAGAACCAGTGTGAACAGTCATCTGCCTCGACCGACTGGGGGTTTGATATCAAACTAAATTTAATATCAGGCTAAGAGAATCTGAGTAAATAAAATGAATAAATCAAATGATGATTTGATGATGATGATGATGATGAAAAACCTATTGAAAGGAATCTTGTTGAAAGGATAAATCCCTCCTTAACCTAATAACTGCTTGTGTCAGTCTTAATGGCAACACTGCTATTAAGTGTTAGTGAAAACTGACCTTTTACATCTCTGTCATGGGATTTTGTTCCACTCTTCATTGCAGAATTGTTTTTAATCAGCAACATTGGAGGGTTTCTGATATGAATGGCCTATTTAAGGTCAGGCCTCAGCATCTCAGCTTGACTTTGACTCCAAAACAGTGTTTCTGCCTTTCAGAGGCAGATTTGCTCATTGGCTTTGGACTATTTTCCTGCTGCGTAAAAAAGTCTTAGAGACCATGAAGATCTTTTTTGGCAGTGTGAGACGGCCTTTGTCTTTTTCTGGTGATCAGTGGTCTTTAGGGTGAGTGGTGAAATTAGACTCGGGTTACAAAACGTGCAGTCAATTATGGTTAATTTATGATAAGGAAGAGATTACTGATTTATATAGCCCCAATCTGCTTTGGATAGCTGCTTTGCTTCAATAAATGAAATTATCAAGTGAAAATAATGTTTGTACTGAAATCATCTTTGCCTGATTTTAAAATCTTCGTGAAAGCAAATGACATGTGAAAAGATGATTTAAAAACTACAGCACGTCAACATTAATTCAGCTCTGTTCAGTAATGTCCCAGTAACTAGTTTTTGCAATATTTAGGATTTAATGATGTTATAATCTCAAAATAATCCCATTTAAATGTTCAATAAATAGGAAAGGTGTTGATTTTCTTTATAAAGGCCAGATGATTGGAATGAACATTTCCAGAGTTTGTAAATTTGCGATCAGTCGTTTGGTAAGATAAATCTGTTTTTAGGTTTTATGAGAACTTCAGAGGATAATGGTTGGCTGTCTTTATATTATCTTCTTCCATAATCACAATTTTAAGAGAAGAATGACTCACATTAACACTTATGAGAATATGCAGCTGATTCATAACACCAGCTCAAATGCAGTTTTGACCACAAATATCAGCACCCATAGTAAATGTGTGTAGAAAGTCTAAAAGTAAATTTGTTCTTGCAGGAGCACAATCCGAAGCTGACAATGTAGGAAAATCAAGTCTTTGAGTCCTTTTATGATTAATATTTGTTTTTGACCACAGTGTCAGAATTATTGGCACTCCAACAAACCTTGTAATGCAAATCGTTGATCACAGTTTCTGGAAAGTTATAACTATTCCGTGATTTTCTGTTTTCCTGGTGAATAAATATAACATGACACAGAAGCCTGTCCAGGATAATAGTCCTACAATCACCAACATACATGTGGAGTTTGCTAAAGTCTACTTTAATTAGAAATGTATGCTTCGGTCAGATAGTTTAGCTTTTTTGGCAGAAAATCCTCCAGCCGGTTTTGGCATGAAAGAAAGCCAGAAAATGTGGACATATGCCGGTATGGTGGAGGATGTGTGATACTGTGGGCTGTTTATATTTCATAGGCCTTGCCGACCTTGTTATTGTGCATAACTCCATCAATTCTATGAAAGACATGAAGATTTAAAACAAAAATTCTGCAGATTCTGCCAGTTACATGAAGTTTTGTCAACAGCAGGACAGTTGTCCAAAACATATCAACACATAATTGATTCACAAGAGACAAAATCAGCCTTCTTCCATACTCTTAGGCTCCACACCTAAATATTAAAGAAAACCACTTGAATTTGAAACCAATTCAAACCAAATTAACTAAATTAGTCTTCTAGTTAATTTAAGACTAAATGGTGGGCTTTGGAAAATGTATGAACTGTATTATAATTAAAGAATTTAGCGTTTAGAAGGTTTTTTATGTTAGCACCTGTATTTGTCTGTAATATAATGCATTACAAAGAGTGATAAGTTTGCATTTGTTCCAAGGATGAGAAATGCAGCCAGACTTTACCATGAATCTGTTTTGATAAATACAAAAGATCCACTATTAGCTAAACAAGAACTATTTCCCCATTAATTTAATCTTTTTGGTTTCAGTCAGATAGTAAAAACTGAGCTGCTGTTTACCTGGGTCTACTTTGTTTATGTTTTTCAGAACTAACTTCCCTGTCGTCATCTTTTCATTCCACATCACCTTTATTGCTCTTTTATGACTAAATTGCAACCTGGTTATTCAGTTCATTCTGGATTTGTTCCCACATTGCCAAGGATTCCCATGGGTGTTGTTTTAAAGAGTATTCCTCTCTTTTAAATGTTTAGTCTCATGATCTCTTGACTCTCCCGTTGTTTTTCCTCTGTAGCTCGAGGCTATTCATGGACCCCCAGGAACCGCCGTCCAGAAAAGCTGCGCGACTCGCTGAAGGAGTTGGAGGTAACCCCACCCCACCTCATTACTCCACTATCCCTCTCCAGCTTCTTCCTCCCTCTGGGGATTTTTGCCGTTTTCCCTTTCCGAAACGGCTGATTGATTAACAAATAGGAGCATTCTCTGTCTGTTCTCCCTCTGCCTTCACTCTCCCTGTCATCCTCGTTTGTTCTCGTCTCCCCCTCTCCTCTCTCATCACCTCTCTTTCGGCCGAGCTCTGTCATCGAACGGGATATTTGAGGGGATCAGGGGGCTGCAGGCTCCCCCCCTTTCTTCCTCCCTCCTTCTCTTCAGCCTCCGTCCCTGACTCCTTCCTCATTCACCTCCTTCTCCGTTCTTCCCCTCTGTACTTGTAGCAGTACAGACCGAGCTTTGTTTGCTGAAACCTGTCTGTGGCTGACACACACACACACACACACACACACACACACACACACACACACACACACACACGCTACAAACCCAACCACCTTCCTCCTCTCACCCGTAACCATTGTCTGTAACCAGAAACACCCAGCACACCTCCTCTTTCTCCGTCCCTCTCTCCTCCCATCCAATCACCCCAGCTGGGTGTGGAATGTTGCAGGAATGACTGACCTTACACACACACACACACACACACACACACACACACACACACACACACACACACACACACACAGTGGCTACCTGCATCCGTTTCCAAGTCTCGCCCACCCCTCCCTGAGCAGGAACTGCTGGAGTGACCACCTGTTGGGACAAGTGTCTACTGCCACAAATGGACTGGGAACTATTTTCCTTTTGTTTTCACAGTGTCTTTCAAAAAGTTTCCTATAATTATTGCATTATTGCAACAAAGTTTGCGCTGACACTCTTCAACAAACCTGCATCTGCTACACTTTGTGCCTTTCTCTTTTTTTCCACTATGCCCATACAGGAGCTGCTGCAGAGCAACACCTGCGTTCACACCAGATGGAGGAACAAGTACTGCTGCCAGGTACACACCCTTCCCAGCTCAGCGCCCACTGGCTTCAAGCGGACACACACAAACACTCAGCCACCTGTTAGTGCGTGCCCGTGCCTCAGTGAAAAAGCTGAACTGGACAGTAAAGTCATTTGTAAGATCATTGTAAGCTTATTATATAAGTGAGCTGTTAAAACTAACATTCCAGTGTGTCTCTAAGTGGTCACAGTTTTTTAACCAGACAACCTCAAAACCAGATCTGTGCTTTCGTTCACTTCAGAATACATCTGTTAAACCACTTTTAAGTGTTTTCTCTGAATAGAAACCATTTTGATTGCATTTACAGTGCCTTGCAGAAAGTATCCATACCCCTCGAACTTTTCCACATCTTGTCACGCCAAAACCGTGCATTCTACTGTGTTTTGTTCAAGTTTTATGTGACTGAACAACAAAAAGTAGTGTATAATTGTAAAATGGAAGAATTATTACACATTGTTTTTACGTGCTGTGATAGACTGGTGACCTGTCCAGGGTGTACCCCGCCTCTTGCACATTGACAGCTGGAGATGGGCACCAGCACCCCTCGCGACCCCACAAGGGATAGACATGTTAGAAAATACTGTGATGGATGGATGTTTTTATGCGTGGCATGCATATGTTCATCCCCCTTAGCCAACACCTTGAAGAACCACTATTTGGTATAATTCAATTACAGCTGCAGTCCTGGATTACCTATCTTCCAACTTTTCACATCTAGAGACTGACATTTTTTGCCCATTCCTTCTTGCAAAAGAGCTAAACTGTAGTTAAATTGGGTGAAGAGCATCTGTGACTATGCAAAAAATGTTATGTAAAATAAATAAGCGACCTTGGGCATCTTGAAAGGCGCTATATAAATTGAAGTTATTATTATTATTATTATTATTATTATTATTATTATTATTATTATTATTATTAAATAACTTACTGGACAAGCAGGGTATCATCTTCTCAACGCTGTAACTCCACAAGTTGATCTTTAGACAACGGCTAAAGATCAACTGACTTTGCCTGATTTCCATTCTGGATAAATAAAGTAGTATCGAATGGAATTCTATTTAATTGAACAGCATTTTTGAAGTCTTGCCAAAGATTCTCAAGTGTATTTAGCTTTGACTAGGCCCTCATAACACATGAATATGTTGTGTTCTAAACCATTTTGTTGTAGCTGTCAATGTTTGGGTTGTTACAACACTCTGAGACTTTCACATTAATACTGATATTAAATTACACAACAATTAAGTGTGTTTACTAAATAACTGTATTCTGAAAGGTGTTTAGTTGCACTGTGTTTTATATAAGGGATATAAAAGGAGATGGGTAGAAATTCATGCCATACTTTTGGTATTTTTATTTGTAAAAGGGAAAAAAATTTAAATCTTGTTTGCTTGCTTTTTGTTTAGTTTAGTGTTTTTGTTTCACAAGTATGCACTACTTTCTCTTGGTCAGTCACATAAAATCTCAATAAAACATATTCTCGTGTGTGGTTGTAACAAGACCAAATGTGAAAAAGTTAAAGTGGTATCAATTATTTTACCAGGCCCTGTATTTCTTTCAGAAGCTTTGATTCAGTGAGAAAACACCAGTCATTCAAACCAGTGCACTTTTAAGAAATATTTGCATTAAATCTTTTTATATTTACACTGTTGGGAAGGGGTTTTATGCAGTTTTATAAGGTTTAGAGGACCATTACGTTTTTATTATTTTTTTAATAGTTGTTTCTAATACAACCTAAATTTAAACTGTGCTGTTGAAATTCATTAAAACAACTTAGTTTTTTCACCAAATGGTTGCACCTCGAGCTTAAAGAATAGGGTTGGAAAGGAGACTAATAAATCAGAAAATGTGTGAATAGTGTTATTTGCATTTCAAGCAACGACATTGACATATATTGTTTCCTTTCATTGATTTTTCTTAATGATGTGTAGCAATTTCATTATCTTTAGCCACAATGATCAGTATGATGAACCCAAACACTTAAAAGAAGCACGATGGACCAAAACACCTTCACGTGGAATAAAAGTTTATCTATCAGCTCTATCATTTGTGACAGTTGTCCATTTTGTTTGGATGTATGTGATATATGCAGATGATGCTGAGCAATGGCGTGCTGGTGACGGTCACCCTAAAAGGACCTCAAGTCGATCAAGTGTGCATAGACCGTATGTTAGTGGGTCGACTACCTGCCAACACTGTGACTGATGGTGAGTTGTACTGTAAAGCATTTACGTCCTAGTGAACCTCATGTGTTTCTCATTTATTACTACTAAGCTGCTCATTAGTGTGCCAAGTGCGTTGTGAACCCTATAAATCACAGAATTCCCAAAAATAAAATTAAGTCAACACCTGTTTTAGCTTGAAATCTGTTTGTTATAAATATAGATTCAATACTGTCCACCATTATATTTCAGTTTTCTTTTAAAAGCACATTGGTTTCCAACAAATTCTCCTTTAGGGGACACAGATTTGCATAATCAATAATAAAACATAATAAAATGTCAGTGGATGGAAGCAGTTAAAACTCTTGAAATATTGTTACACTGAAAGCAAAACCTTTAGCTCTGCTGCTGAGAAAAGTTTGCACGGTAAAGTAGAAAAACAGAAAACCCTCCCAGGGGAAATTATTGTTGGGGCATATCTGCTAATCTCACCTTTTTCTGGTGAAAATTTTTTCTAACATATGATACGTAGAAAATGACAAATGTCCAATGTGTGGTTCAGCACAAAATGTACAGGAGTTATTGGAAGTACACGCACAGAAAATTCCCCAATAACAATGATACGAGGTCATTAACAGTACCCTTCAGTGGACTCAAGAATAATGATGACGATGATGATGATGATGATGCTTGGCGCCTCCAGTTTTTTCTATGCTGAGTTTAATTTTATTACAAAAAATACTCCTAATTTCACACTCTACCAAACACCCTAAAAATCAGTTTAAATATTGGTTTACTGCTCAAACTTTAGAGTTTAGCAACATATCTCACTTCAACAACCACCAAGAAACACTTCTTTTAAATTTTTCCATCACCTCAGTCCCCAGACTGTTCCCAACAATATGTGCATGCTTCTATTTTTTTATGTGTCCTGTCTGACTGTGTAGCACTAAAATTGCTGTCTTAATGCCAAAAAGAGCCCAGATTTTACTTTCACAAGTGGAGCAGGACTGCTTTCAATATGGTGTTCCACTTGACATATAGGCAAAAACTTTATTGGATATTATTTTGGGATTATTTTGAATTCAATGGACACAGGAACAGAAATGTAAAAAAGAAAGGAAGAGAAAGAGATGAGGCAAAATGTTAAAAGGGAGAAAAGGTGACAAAAATATAGTAGAGGAAAAAGAGGGTACAAGATAACATCCTCGGAGTCTGCTTCTGCAGCTGCAGAGAGATATTTGTATATAAAAAGAACAGCAAAACCAACAAAACGTTTTCAAAGGTACAAACACCCAACTCCTTGATAACATCACTGAAAAATACACAATATTATTTCATATGACTCAAAATGTCTAAATGCTGCTGATGATGTGAATGCTTTTTTACTTTTTATAGCTATTTTAAGGAAAATTATTATTTAGAGCGTCATCGTCCACTCATTCTCTCTTAGCCTGTCAGTGCAGACCGTTTGTCTACACCTGCGCTCCCCGCATGCACTTTCACATCTACCACACACTTCCCCACACTCTGTCACGCAATCACTCTTTCACACAAGCGGCGACTCACACCATAACAGGTGCCACAGGTGAGCCAGGCGACTGTGCTAGCTAATTGCAGGCAAATCCTTTTGTGCTGCGTGTGTCCAGGGGCCTTCCCTTAAGAGCATCCATCAGTGTTTTTCTTCCATTGCGCGTTCCTCCAGGGAGCACCACTCCGCCCCTCTTTACTCTGGGCTCCCTCGCTCTGCAGACCTGGCAGGAGAGAATAAGAGGCTGTGGACAACGGCCCAAATCTGCTAATTATTTCTTTCTTTCTGTATCAATTATTTGTTCATAACACCGCCCTCCCTACTTCCGCCCGGGGTCTCAAGACACTTGATAAAACCCCCATAGTGCACACATATGCACACGTGTAATTACGCACACACACACACGCCTTTTTGCATAGACCAACACACACTTACTGTATGTCCACTTACATTTACACACTTAAAAAGAGTTGAACACACATGCTCATAGCCATGCTTGCTCACTCACACACACACACACACACACATACACACACACACACACACACACACACAGGTACACACTCACCTCCCGCTGCGCTTCATTCAAAGCCTCAGAGGGCACTAATTATTAGAGTAATGGTTGTGAGAGGGTGGGTTCCGGGGATTTTGTGTGCGTGTGTGTTGGGGGGGGGGGGGGGTTGTAGTCGGATTGGGGTTCTCACATCTGCCACTTGTTAAATTAGGCTGAGACAATTAAGAGCACAGAGCCAGACCAGATCACACCGTCCAACACGTTTCTGATTACTGGAGCAGTTTACGATATCAATCGAGCTGTGATCTCTCTGTGTGGGTGGGTGTTGTGTTTTAAATAGAAGCTGACTGTCAGTATTTGATATTACAATTTACAATCTCATCAACTAATGCATGCTTTAAAAGGAAATATCTGGAAAGAGAGAGAGGCACATGCATAAGGTAATTTCTGGCCCTGTTGTGGGTGATTTTAAGATTGTAGCTGAGAGAAGGCACGTTAAGATGCACCTATAGTTGGTAATCCTGTTCAGAAACACTTTTTGTTATGCTTTCCTTCCATTTTGAAAGTAGTTGAAACATCATGTATTCATGTAAAAGGAGCTGCATGGCTGTACAAACTCTAACCAGTCTCTGCTGTTTGGTACGAATGTCAGGTGTTTGTCAGAGTTTTGGTCCTACCCTCACCCCTCTCTGTCCCTCAAGTTCCAAAGGAATCGCCTTTTCTGTTGGTTGTCCCACATGACAAGCATTCTGATATGCTCATGTAACGCCAGTGTGTGTGCACGTTCCTTCCCAGTTTCAGCTTGCTGGTTAGTGTGCACACTTGTAGTGTTTCTGTATCCAGTTAGGTTCTGAGCCAGCAGCATGGGTGGGCATTGGGGGGCCGTGCCCGCCCACAGAGCCAGCTGTGACCGCCCTAGACTAGAGGCTGGGTTTTGTTTTGTATTACCTCGGCAACTTTCTATTATTTCTTTGACTTGTTAACCATACAATTGAACTAATCAAATCAAGGACTGAAAGCAACTTGCTAGCCAATTACAACTAGACGGGGGCGGGTCACTGAGTCTGACATTCATTGCCTACAGCGACACCGACGGCTCTGATGTACTTGCCATTGGTGTCACTAGTGCAGCGTGGATATTAGGACTTTCAAACAAATTCAAGAAGTGACAGAGTAAACGGGAGTGAGCAGGAAGCAGCACCATTAATTTCTGTTGGAAATGTCAGCACTGGAGTAAAGGTCCATGCTGGGAGGGTTAGCTACGGCAGCTAGGAGCTCAAGGAGCAGAACCAAGCAAAGAAACTCAGCCAAATTGAAGAAACTTGGATTGCAGGCAGAAGAAAACTCTGCTTTGTTGTGATCCTTGTGCTGCCTAGCTGCTGTGGTTACCTCTCCTATTATAAATGTTTACTTCAGGCAGTGTTCAGCCTGACACCAGTGCTCATGTTTATCAGAGCTTCTGTTTATGCTTGACTTTTGAGTTCATTGAATGGACACGGCACTGATCTGACTGATAGTTTCCAGCCCAAGCACAACGTAAATAGTAAAAAACAGCTTCAATCTCAACCTCTCTTGGACTCATGTTAAAAGCGTAATAGCACATAATAAAGAGCATGCCATTAGCACACAAACTGCACTGAAGCAAAGAAAAAAACGTTCCTCATACAGGCTCCCCACAAAATTAGCAATCAGGCAACCAAATAACACCAATTTTAACAATTACGTTATATCAACTGGAAAAAAAAGTTCATACACGGCCATTGAACATTTTTTAGTTGATCAGTAGAACTCAACCCCATTTAGGGCGTTTACAACATTGACTAATACAATTTCATAGAGACATTAACCATTGACTATTATTCATTGATGATGTCAGGTTTGAATGATTCTACTTATTTCAAAAATAAATTAAGTAATAAATTGAGTTCAAGGAGATGGCATTTTATTAAAACATGGAAAAAAATTATTTTTGTTACTAATTCTTTATAAAAAACATAAAAACATCAAATGTTGTGAAAAGCTTTCCAGCTACTAGTTTAATTGGACAGGCTGTGTTTTTGGATGGGTGTGTTTTGGTTGGAAGAGCAGCAACAGCTACAGTATGTCTACATGCACAAAATTTCATGATTGGATTAAAATGTATTCGGATTAAATAATAGGGTTGTACAGTTTATATGGACACACAATTAAGTAATCTGATCATAATGTGCGTTTATATGCACCTGGCTTTATTCAGAATACAACCACTCTGACATGCACAGTTATCAAATGCCCCTAGAAAACACAGAAGAAGTACTTCTGTCTTTGCTAAACAACAAAAATTGGGAACAAAGCAGTATTACACAAGTTCGTTTGTCTTCCGAGCGCCCAGGCATCGTTCTAATTACGTTTTGTTACTGTTTCACCGTGCCGTGACTACGGTGAAGTAAACGTTACTGAATAAGAACGATTTTTAAGCTTTTTTTTTTTTCGAATAGAAAGGTTTAACGGGAGCCCCGACAGTTTTACTCCAAATGTATTTCCGCCACTCACCAACGCAGAAATACGTCACATTTACGTCGGGTGCACATGCACACTCAGGCCAGTTTGCCACATTCGGAATAACTTGAGACTGACAAGCGTTTATATGCACGTTGATTGATTATCGATTGGCGTAAACCATCCCTCTCATTCAGGATAAAATGTCATACTGAACAGCCTAATGCAATCATCATATTCCGATTTTTTTTTTTTTAATTTTGATCATGTCTGATGCTGACATAATTCAGAAATGTAACTCTGAAAAATTATTCAAATGTATTAATTTCTATTCTGTTCTCTGCAATCCATTAACTAAATGTATCAGAATCTTAAATTGAGCTGCACCACAGTTTGTAATGAAAATGTATTTTCATTCCCCGAACAGGATTTGACAACTTTGTAAAGCGTAAAGAGGGTGTGGGGATTTTGAATTTCTCTGACTTCAACCAAACATCAAGCCTGGTTTGGTTTTAAACGTTCAAACAAAAAGCAAAGTAAAGCATTTTTGGAAGCAGGTTCACCATTCTGATTTAAACATTTCAACCTGGAGGCCAGTTTAACACCGTTGCAACCGTAAGCTCCAATTGCATCATGCTGAGCGGCAGATTACAAATATTTTACACCAAACACCAAGTATTACAGGTTTCCATTGGCCGATGGTTGGGCCAAGTTGAGCATATGCTCCACGATTAAGCATCCTTAAGTGATTTTTCATAGCAGGTTTCATTTACCCATGTTTAAATGTGCTTTGCTTAAGCCCATTGGCCTCTTATGTCAACATGCTGCAGAGGAGATGGCATTAAATGGATTTAGGGGGGCTCTGTGTGCGTGTGCGGTTTTGTTTGTGTGCATGTGATGAGATTGCTTTTGCATCTGACTGTGAACGCGTTTGTGCATGTGTTAGTGTGAGTAAATGTGCATGCATAAAATATTGTTGCAGACCACCGTGTATAAATGCATATCTGGCTTTCTGGCCTCATGACTGGGGGGGCATGGGGGAGGGAGGGGGGGTCGGCGGTTACCTCACACACAGACCATAACTAGCTCCTTCAGTGTGTGTGGTTGTGTATCTGGGCGCTGTTCTAGGATGGGTCACGCAAGTCTGGCCCCTAATGCCGAATCAGCCACCTGGTCCCAGATATGGCCACAGCCTAGTTTGGAAAAGAATGGGATTATGCTTAATCCCGTTTATAGACACCCACAGAGATCAATGCTAAACAAACTGCATTTAACTTGATTCATCTGTAATCTATCACAAAGACGCTTACTATTGCATTAAATGTTGTTTCTAAAAGCTAAGGCTCGTTAATAGTTGTATGTTTTTTGTAATAGTTAAGCTTTGAACCAGTTCTTTACTGCATAATCCAACAGACTGACTCAGTTGACCTGATTTAAGATGCTTGTTTTTATGTGTTTTTTCAAGCTGTGTTTGCTCTTCTCTCATGAAAATTAGCATATTAATTCGAAATTTCCACACAACAGGATGATTTGAAGCGCCATCACACCAATATTCTCCTGTTTATAAATACACACGGCATGGTTAATTGCCGGTTAGATGTTCAAATCTCGGGATGCAGCCTCACTCGTTCAACTCAAAGCAGGGTTTCTGAAAGACATGTGTAGTAACCCCCACCCCACCCCATCCCCTTTCCATTTAATTGGTTTCATAAACAGATTAATTTGAAGGAGAGGGGGGCTTAATTGCTAATCAGCGTTTCCATGCAGCTCCAGAAAGAGTTGAACAGGATCAAGTGTTTTCTTCTACCATTAAAAAAAAAGGGTCTTGCAGCGTTCTGTAGACTGACGGGGAGCAAAAGATACAAAGAGTAAATATTGTGTAGAAAGGAAGTATAAAAGGTAAATATTGGACACTAAAAACTTAAAGTATTCAGAACATTTATAAAATATTTAAACTGAACTCTGTTTGCAGTGCTTTCCAAAAGAACTATACCTCTTAAATTTTTCCTCACTGTCACATTACCACAAACTTCAGTGTATGTTATGTGATTTATATGTGATAGACTCACACAAAGTGTCGCATAGTTGTGATAGTAAGAGAAAATAGTACATAGTTTATGTACATTTTAGTTCACAAATCTCAACACAGCATGCTGGTCAGGGACAGGGCTATGCAAAAAGTGAAGGCAGGTTAGGTTATAAGACAATATCCAAACATTTCCAGAGCAAATCTGACCATTATGGAAGATTGTCCAGAGGAAACCTGTTAAAGGAAAGCCATTAGAAGTCACCACGACAGTTTACCACACGCAAAATTCTCTTTAATTGAATTTTCAGGATCTATATATTTAAATCTTTTAGTAAATATGAATGTATTTATTGATGCTTAGTAATTGCTCATGGAAGGAGCTAATAGTTTCTTTATGGGTCACCTCTACTGAATAATGCTGCTGTTGTCCTTTTTGTTTAGCATTGTAATATTGAGTGCGGTGATGTAATTTCCAGCGGTTCTGAGCGATCGGCTGATTCTGATGTCCTTCCTGGAGCAAAGCCAAGTCGCTGCGGTGTACCTGAACAAGAAGAGCCAGGATTCCCTGGAGACTGGCAGGCGAACAGACAAACTCTCACTTTCTGAAATCAAGGTACAGTAGAGGGCATTGGTGTGTGTGTGTGTGTGTGTGTGTGTGTGGGTTGAATTTAGTGACCATAAAGGAGGAGGAGACATGAAACGCCAAAGAAAAGTGTTGTGTTCTTGTTCTGTGTCCCTGGCCAATTTTGATTCTTTTCTTCTCAACACCCAAAAAAATTCCTCTTAGATCGATATCACATAAAGTCGAGTTGTGCTTTTGAAGAAATGCATTAAAAACCTCCATCACGTGTTGCCACTGGGGATTATCCACACACAAAATGACAAATTATTATAAAAAGTTCTAAAAATCCCATAAGTGATAGTAGTTTAATGACTAGATGTTATGGAGTTGGATAAAAGACTGAATGAATGTTGAATTATAGAAATAGAATGAGAGGGACTAATAATTAAAATGTAATGTTTCTTCTTGATATTTGTTTCGTTTTGCACATATTTCTAGATCCCTTCTATTTTTTTATAAACTCATGAACTTATTTTTAAACAAATATTGTAGTGTCTTTAGTGGCAGAAGTGTTCAAGAGTTTTTCAGTCTGCTGCCTTTCATCTTCTGGTTGTGCTGAAAGTGCATTGGTTGCAGCTTTGTATCTATTTTAATGTTAGTTTTCAATACAATCCAATAAAATTTACAAAATCTAACCTATCTCTTAAAAATTGGATATAGGACAAAACTCAGGAAAGTTTTGTCTTTTAAAAAAACTTTCCTGATTTTCCATGATATTCCTCAGTTCAGCCATCAACCAATTATTATGATCACCATAAATAAACACGGAACTGCGTTGTGTGTTATAGTTAAAGCAAGGGTTGTCTTTTGCTGCATATGGCTTTTTACACTCAAGATTATGTGTTTTGAGCATCCATTCTGATATTTGCTCATTAATCGGCTTTTTTATGAATAATAGCTTGACTCCCCATTGAGATGTTCATGTTGACTCCCCAAACTGAGTTTGCTCTGACTGCGGTTTGCTCTGAGTAACATGCACACTGCTGATAAGTAATCCACACTTTGCTCTTCTAAAAATAAATAAATAATTAATTTCTTCATCTTTATTTCTGAGAAGACGTTGCTTAGGAAAACCATGATCATCGCAGGATTTCTGCTTGTTAAAGCACAAATGACGTTGTTTTCTTATCCTTTTAAAAACACCTGTTAAGTACTTGGAAAGACTCGTGAGCTGATTCGCTCAAGTAGTAATATCAGGCTCCACCCTCCCTTTTACAACTATTCCATAGAGAAAACGTTTGCTTGGTCTGAAATTAGTACGCGGTCACTCCAGTAAACAATTTTTAGATTGAACAACCATTTTGAGACCAGATACAGTTCACTATTGAGTTTGGTAAATTCTTAGATTTTGATATGCTTTCAGCTCTCTCATATGCTGTATTTATTTTCATCTGGTCTGAATATGTTTTAAAAGATGCTGGTAATAGATCTGATCAAGAGCAGCCCTCTTCTTCCCTAAAAACAGTCTCCTCCCTCTGTTGCTCCTAACAGCTAAACCAGGCATTATCACATTACTGCCAGGCTCTTTTTTTCAAGGTGTGTGTGTGTGTGTGTGTGCGCGCGTGCATCCATGATTGTGTGTGCGTCAATGCAATCGTTCCCGCCGAGCGTCTGTTTCCAGAAGCAGAGCCCTGATAAGGCCCAACCTTCATCACCAGCACCACTTCATTCTGCACACCCTGTGCGCCAGTGTCAATGTACATGCACATGCATGCATGTAACCTACAACATACACACATGTGGGCACAGACACACTCTTTATCCCACCCTCCAAAGACACACACACACACACACACATAAACACACACATGCACAAGCACATACACATTGCCCTGGTCCAGTGGGCTAAGCTGGAAAAGGGAGAGTAGGGGGGCTTTGAGGGGGGGCTAAACTAATCCGGCCCACAGAAAGTGGTTTTTGATTATTGCTGACCAGCAAACGCCAGCAGAAAAAAAAAATTGAAGAGCAAGGAGATGGGTAGGGATGGAGGGGGCATACGGGTGGTGGAGATAGAGTGTGTTATTAACCCAGTGATTTTTAGATATATTTTCTCCTTCTTTTTGATTTCTAATCTGTCACTGATCTCCTGTTCAGCTGTTTGGGGAAACTCTTTGTTCCCTTTATCATCACATGTACTTCCATCATTCACAGGCATATTTTGTGTCCAAAGGAAATTCTGCCCCCTCAGGGAGCAAGGAGGGCAGACATGGACCACTGAATCTCAAATATTCTCTACTCATATAACACAGCACACCAAATCCTGCAAGTTCTTAGGCTTTTAACCCGTGTTCTGTGCTGATACATTAATTTGTAAAGAGATATTTTCATGTGCCACCTCCAGAAAACTGTTATTCAGCTGGACACTGTATTTTCTGACATGTTGAAACATCCATTAAGGCTGTGAGAGAGCAGGACTTTTAACAAATAATAAGAAGGCCAGAAGAAGCACAATAAAGTTGCTATTTTATCTTTTTGAACCTTCCGTTTCTCTTTTTCATATAACATTTGTCAATATTGGCACCCTTTAACAAAGAATTCAGATTTAAGGTGGGCCTTTAGATTTTTTAGTTCTCGCACGTAGAAAGGTTTCTGCTTTAGTAATAGTAGTGCTAATCTACAACCAGTAAGGCTGCAGATTAAATGTCATTGCAATAAAGCTGTATGTAATTTAAGCAGTGCAAAGAACTGCTTGGACAGCAATACATTTGAGCCAGTTATGTAAGTGGCATGCATTCAAACTGTTGCTGGTTTAATGTAAAGGGGAATATTGTATCTTTGGCGTCATGATGTAACATCATTATAAACCTACAGCTGAGTTGTTTCATCGTCAAAACACAGTTGTAAGTTTTTAGTACAGTCAGTATTTCCATCTCATCTTATGTGGTGATGGAAGTACTGACTTTCTGTTTTTACTAGTAGCTGGATAGACTACTCACTATTTGGGTCTATGCTAGTAGTAAAACCAAAGCAAAAAGAAATTAAACGATGTTTAGTTCAGTATTTGGTTTATCACGATTTATTTTCCACGTAAAATTTCACCAACGTAGTCATATATTTCATGTTATCGCAGTTTGTCGTTCTCTAAAAATAACATTAAAACCCTCTTTTACACAATGAATCCGTCACGTATGGGGCCTCTGCTCCTAGGATAAAAAAATTAAATATATACAGAAATGAGGCAAGGGAAAATATTTTTTGTGCTTCTTTTTTTCATATATTTTAGCTCTCAAATAGAAATCATACTCTGCTAAAATAGGTTTTGAAAAGTCTTTTATCCATCTTCTATCTACCACTTCCTAAATAATGTTTTACAACATGATAGAGGATGGGGTCATTTGCGTGTTTGTGCATTTCAGCAATTGACTCTGCTTTATTCGGATGTGTTTGACGGGTCTGTACGAATGTGGAGCTGCGGCTGTTTGTGTGTTAAGATAGAATAAGCTTTGGTGAGGTTGAATGATCGGGTCAAAGTGTAGGACCTGTGATTTCACCAGCTTTACAATCACCTAATGATGTGTGTGCATCTATAAAGGCATTTTGCTTAAACACACTGCTGCTTTTGCTTGTATTTGCGCATGTGTCGGTGCACATACATACTCCAACTTACATATGTGTGTGAGTCTGTGCTGCAGCCTCCCCCTTAAGCACCACGAGAGCTCATTACTGTGCGTCTCTTTGTTGTGGCCCGTAGAGCGTGGCGGACCTTCCTAAAAAATATGCACATCGCTAAAACAACAACCCCACACAGACATTAATAATGGAAGATAAAACACAACCTTAGACATCAACAGAAACAGAATGGGGGAAGGACAAGCAATGCATCTGGGGCTGCAGCGGTGGAGGTGTCAGAGCCCCGAGGTGATAAAACAACAGACCAGGAGCGTGAATCCAAATGGATTAATCACTAATGACTTCCCCTCAAGATTTGTTTTAATTCTGTGGGCTTCTCGACCGCTTCTCGGCGCAGCCAGCCAGCTTTGCGAGTGTTTGTCTCTGTGTTCCTGTTTTTTTTAGGTGACGTGTGTGGAGGTGGGCGGGCCAGGCCGGAGACTTCACAGACGTGTAGCTCTCAGCCGTCTCCAGGACGTGGCGCTCTGCTGGTGGAAGCTGGACGAGCTGAGTGAGGAGGCGTGGCCGTGGACGCCTACAGACACACATAAAAACAATCTCTTCTTGATTAGCTGCTCACCTGCCGAAGGACTCAAGGTACGCGTGCACATTCTGTATACAGTCTATATTTTAAAGCGTGCAACCAGACGAGGCTTGCATGTATTCTGGACACAAAAAAAAACATCCCAGCTCTTCTGTGGTGCTCGTATGTTTTTTTGTTTTTTTTTTGTCAGCTAATTCAAAGAAATTACTAATGGTATCACCTCAGTTAGTTACACAGCGCCCACCAAATGTTATCAGACAAACTAGAACACTATTACTTTCCCAGTGCAACATTTGGCTAGGTTACAGCATCGGTGAATTTTTTTTGGGTTAGGGTTTTGAGCTGTTCCTATATATACCTTGTTTATGCAACTACATAGGTCCTTCTGCTGGCCTGAGGAACCCCTACAAATACATCAGTCAGACTGTTGTTTTAATGTCATTGGTAGACATGAGACATGTGTATTAAACACTGTAGTATACACAATTTAATCACCGCATGTTGAAAGATTTCCCCATATGAGCTCTAGATTTCTCACACGTCATGTGGATATGCACCATTGCTACAGAATCAATGCAGCTGTGACTCAAATGATCCAGTAATAATTTCGCCCTTCGCTATGCAGATGCTTTACCCACCCTGGGGCATGGGATGGTTGAAACTGAAAGTCAAAGTTTAGCACTTCACTTGATTCAGCTAGTAATTATCTCACCACTTGTGGACACTCAGAGCAGTGAAATTTAATTCCCATTTGATCAGTTCATCCTTTATTCATGAATGAATGAATAAATAAGTAAATAAATGAATGAAATGAAAGAGTCATGTTATGGAAAAGTAAAGGATCCGGTCATGATGCTGCAGAACACACTGAGCTGAACAAATGCTTGAAAACCATCACAGGTCTTGATGTTCCACTAAGTCTCCTTTATTTCCTGTTGCTCACCTTAATGTAAAAGGTGTTTTTCAAAATGCCAGAATAAATGGCAACATGGGAAATGGAAGGAAGGATAGTTATGCTCACAGAGGTTTCTTTCTATCTTCTCTCCTGTTGTACATGAGTTTTGAAAACATTCCTTGTGCGCTATACTTTTAAATAAACTAGCATGTAACAGCCTTCATTTCCATCCTGCACTTGAAAACGATGGTAAACTTGGCTCAGTTCTGCCTGCATCTACCCCCCTGCTCACCTGAGGAAACTGTTTCAGAGTAATGACTCCTTGATTATTCACCAGGTTTACTTTATATCCGTGATCTGAGCAATTAACAGGTCTGACTGATACTTTGAAGGTAAGGTGCAGGCTTCAAAAGCTGAAGAGAATCATAAAAGGACTGTTTATGAATGGATTAATTGACTAACTTTCTTATTATAGTAGCAATGTGAAAGTTAAATGACTCCACACAACTTTTCTTTTTCAATGTGCCCTGTGCAGTGTACAATCTAAATTATTATTTAATGTTTTGATATATGTTTAATGTCTTAAAAAGCTGATGTGGAGAAAAAATATTTAATCATCTTTTTTTTTAAAACATATAATGTAACAAACTGCGTTCCTTTTGAGTTGAAGACTTGTTGATTATGCTTCTCGTTGTGGAAATAGTCAGATTTTGTTCCATTTATGCAGTTCTCTCCTAAACCTCACTGTAGAAGATAAGAGACAGTGCTAACAACTGGTTCAACAGCTGGAAAGACAACTAGAACCAACGACTGTTTAAAATAACTGTTTATGTAATGAAAAAGAAGCAAATGAAGCACTTGCCTGTCATTTTTATTGGGTTTCATTAAAAAGCCTTAGGAAATTGATTAAAAAAAACTACTAATACAATAAATAAAAATTAAAGCATGTGTTAAAATTTTTCAGATACACATCGCGTAATAAAATGTTTAAATTGAGTCCTTTTATCCCATATGCGATTTTATTTGGAAGTATGATTTGGCGGATGCGATTGTCAAACAAAACAACTTGCAATAGTCATTTCACTGTTGGCTCATTACTTAGCGATAAAATGTCCTAAATGCAGACTTAAAATATGATTAAGGAAGGACAATCTAAAAGTTGGATCCTAGGCTGGCAGGCCTCCAAATTCTAAAAATCTGAAAAGTGTTGTGCATTTTTATTCATGTCCTTCAGTCTGATGCTACTAAATAAATCTAGCTAACCCCTTGCTGACAGATTTCAGTTGTTTAGTAAATAGTTGTAATTAGTTTTAGTATAAATCCAGGAAATAGAACTAGTATGATCCAAAACTACCAAAGTCAAGCTCACGTTTATTTATACAGTACGGTTCCAAAAACACTATAAACACAAAGAGCTACAATGGAATGATTTGCATTGAAGCATATTAATGTATGATAAGAAATTCCTTTTACTGTCCCATAATGGGGAAATTTGGGATACAAGAAATTCACCAAAAGTAGGACTTGATGTTCACCATCACTTTCACTTTAATTGCAGTGAGTGTAGTTCTACAAAGAATTGACTCTGAAAGACTAAATTCAAATATATGCTGCACTTTGCAAAGTTTTGCTTGTTAAAACTTTAAATACCATGTACAATTTTCCCTCCACGCACAATTTGTATGTGTGTTGGTCCATCACATAATATTCCTAATAAAATCAATTTAGGTTTCTCCGAATATCTTGACAAAAATATAAAAAATGTTGAATGGGGTTTGAATATTTTTGCAAAGCGCTGTATTTGCAGAGTTTATTGTAGATGATATAAATCAGCTTGATGTGTCGGTTGCCCATCTGTGCTGTTCACCAGAGGCAAAAATGTTCAGACAGAACTTTTCAAAGACAGAACTTTAAAAAGTTTAATCAGTGTTGATCAATTCTTTAGGACGTAAGACAACGAATGCCTGTCATTGGTGGGTTTAAAGGTGCTACATACTGGGGAAAGAAGTTTCAAGGATACCAAGGCAAGATATGTTGTAATCACCTTTACAGTAAAACCTGTTTGTTTGTTTTTTTGTTTTTTTTTTATTTTTTGTGATAAATATTTGGACATTTCATGAACACTGGGCTGCTCCTTTTGCTAATTTAAGCTTTTTGCGGCATCAGCTCTGATCATTTACTCAGAATACACTGAAGATGACTTATTCTGAATTATATGCTTTTTGCAAATGTTAAAACACCAGACATAGGCATAGAAATGAGGCTTCAAGCCTGAAAAAATGTTAAACCTCAAAGTACAATCCGAAAGTTTTAAAGGCCTTTGTTGATTTTATTGTTACTCAAAACATTCATCTCTGTAGCATTACTCAGAACTCCAGATCCATGCATATTTCCTGCAGACTCTGAGGCACGCAGACTTTGCAGGGCAAAGAAAGGAAAAGCTGCTGATTTGAGCTGAGATTTGTGTTGTCATGGATGGGATTGGGAATGGTTTGTTAGTCACCTCAAGGGTGGTACCTCTGTTGCACCTCCATGCTTCACCGTGCGAAATAAAAAAAGGAGCGGTAATCTGTGGTGCAGCATGTAGGAGAACGCCTACACGTTCTCTGGCTTCCACGCACACATTGGCGGCCTGTGGCAAAACCATACCCACGACGAAGGATCAGCTCGGGATTGGCCTCGCGCCGAAATCAGATGAAAGATCCCACATTACCAAACCGAGCTTAACTCCGCTGCTCGTCTGTATGCATATGCAAAATATTCACCACAGCAGAGAGAGGAAAGGGAATCTGCAAAAGGGAGGAAAGATGAGCATTAACAACTGGAGGCAGGGGAAATAAATTCATGCAGGAGAGAATGAGGGAGGTGTAGGAGGGAAGGGGGCACATGAATATGAAAAAAAAAAAAAAATCAGAGCAGATGTTGTTTGCTGCCTCTTGTTTTTGGGCAGGCGCTCTACATTTATCTCACTCCTTCACCAAGTTTAAGTCCTCACCGTCTTCCTCCGACATCCCCCACCATCCTCCTCCTCCTTCTCCTCCCTTCCTCGCCGCCTCAAGAACATTAAAGTCTCTTCATGGGGCTGCGGCATCGCGCTCTAATGAAAGCGTTTGTTGTCATTTTTCAGATGTGCAGTGTGAAATTAAGCGAGCAGTTTATGTAAGAGCCGTGGCAGGAATCAAACGGCGGGCACACATCGGGAGACGCCAGCTACTTCAATCACTTCAAGCTCATATATATGTTCCTTTTGTTCACTTCGCTATCTGCAGCACTAAGCCAATTTTCTAGCCAGTCTCTCGTTTTTTTTTTTTTTTTTTAAAGTCTGTTTTTTTTTTTTTTTTTTCCGTATGTGGTCTTAATTCGTAACCCCCCCACCACCACCACCACTCCCCATGCTGATAAGTGGAGCCCAAAGCACACGCTAAGCAAAGGTGGAGGGGTGGAAGGAGAGGAAAACATACAGTTTAATGCAAGCAGTTAGCATTTTTAATGATTCTCCCTCCATGACTCCATCACTCTCCAAACAAATATGCTTGCACAGAAAATGTTTTTGATTTTAATAATCTAATGGCTATTTAACTGTGTGTATAAATATCGTACAACATCCTGTTATATTTCACAAACAGTTTGTGTTGGTGCTTTATATTTATTTGAGTCACGTTTGCTGCAATAAATTATTGTTTTCAAAACAATTACAAAAATAAACAGAAAAAAAACATATTTTTTTCCCCTGATTAATATCCAACTGGAAATGAAGAGCCAGTACGACAAAATCTGTCAAAACCGCCGTTACGCTGTATCTGCCAAAAATGGAAACCGTATATGGTATGTGTGTAAATACAGCCTATATAATGGCTTTGATTATCAGATGTGTGTTCAGGGTGCCGTTGTGATCTTAGATGTGTTATGAGGTTGAATGAGGCTAGACTATTAGACCTGGAGGGGATTTGAACCCAGGACCTTCTTCCTGCAGGGCAACAGTGCTGAAATCTGCACCACCATGCCGCCCTGCTGTGGAATTGGGAGTACCAATGTTCAAACATTGACGTGACTTTCATAATTCTGCTGGAAAAGGAAAAAAATATTTAAACAAGACACAGAGTTTGCAACAATTTAGTTTTTGGATCTCTATTTTTTGTAAACCTTTGTCCCTCCGACATAGTTTTAGTGTATTCTGGTTTCTCTTTAAGCTCTATAATGTAAAAACTATTGACAATGGCCTTCAAAACATTTCTTTCATCCTGTTTGGAATGATCATTACTTGTACTATTCAGAGGAAAGGTTGAGTTGTATTTTTGAGAGCACAGTGGCTATAAAGCAGGGAGTTGATATTTGTAACCAACACAAAATCATCATGGAGAGGACATTTTAAACTATCTTCAGCATCATAGATAGGCAATCAGCGAGGTTAGAGTGATCAGCAGTTTCCTGTTGTATATTCTAGGAAAGTAGCTGCAGAACGGACCAAAATCTTGAGGTTGAAAGTGCAATTTTTTTAATAGTTTAAAATAAAAATACCAAAATAATTAAACGTTTTTTTTTCTCGCAGAAATAAACTAAACATGCTGTAGTTTGCCTCTTCTAGGAAGAGAGTATAGCTGTCAGATTTTTTAAGAAGAAGGGGGGGGGGTACATCAATGAAGATCCAACACATCTGGCCACATCCCTGTTCTAGAGAACATAGATCCTTGCCTTAGATTTCCAAAAGGCTGCCAATATTTCCAAATCTAGCATTTTCTATGACAGAATTCAGCGCAAAAGGATAAAACAGGGCAAATGTTCTGTTCAGACATCTTATTTGCTGACGATCTTTGACGTATCTCAAGATGTTAACAAAAACACAGCTTCCTTTTAAATTGCTTCTTCTTACTCTGACTTTATTTGCAACACCTTTCTGATACTGCAAAGTCTGAGTATTCTTCTTTCCGCCAGAGCATCTGTGCCGAAGAGTGCTGCTGTTACCATGAGCTGACAGCTTGGTAAAGAAAAGGCAGATTTTTTAGTTTCCATTTGATTGATCTTTCTGTGCGTCTTTATTTGCAAATCTGAACTATTCAGTCCTACCGGTTGTTAAACTATGTGCAGAAACATTTTACGTTTTACAAGTGAGTCAGAATATGCAGCAGTTTGGGATCTCCTTCTGCTCCTAATGCTCCTAGGCAGCAGCTGCTACAGAGAAGAATATTTTTTCTCCCTACTCCTGCTGTTCCAATGTCACATCGGTACCCCATCTCTGACCCTCTTTCACATGCCTAAAACTTCCTAGTCCCACCCGGCGCCCCCTCCTCCTCCTCCTCCTCCTCCTCCTCCCTCTCAGCAACCCCTCATCCCTCCGGTCTCCTCCAAGTCCCTCCGTCTCTCTCCGTGCGTCTCTCCCTGTCTTTCTCTGCTCCGTGAGCTGGAAAATTGGCTTCAAAAGGCCACTGCTGTGAACAAGGGCCAGCCACACAGTTGGGCCCGTCCGCTTTATCTTTCACGCCACGGAGGGGGAGAAAGGGTGCCGGCAAGAGGGAGGGAGAAAGAATAGAGAAGAATAGTTTTGACCAGTCACTGAAACCAATAACCAGGAGAAAGCTACTTACTAGAGGTCTCTCTCTGCCTCTCCGTCTCCTTCTCCTCTCGCCTCTGCTCTCTTTGCATCTCTTCTCGCCGTGCCTACAATCCATTTCTTTCTTTCTCTTGTGCTTTGCCTCCTAATTCTTTTTTATTTCCTCTTTCTTATCATCTTTTGTATACATTTCCCTTTGTCTTCAATATTTTTCGTCCTCTTCTGCCCTTAATCCTCCTTTTTCTGTTACCCTCCCAGAATTATTAGATCTATTGTACGTTCTCATATTCAACTAGAAACTCAAGAGAGTTCACAGCCTGACCGCGCTTTATGCGTATGTAAGCTTGTAATGTCACTGTGTACATTGTAAAGGCGATGTATAAAAAAAAGTTTTAGGCTTGAAGAGCAGATTTCTGCTACCATCAGCGAAGGAGTATCTTATAAAATTAGTCTCCTCATTTGCAGTTTTTTATTCCATCACGTTACACCACAGACTTCTCTGCATTTTATCCAGATATTGTTAGAAAGGCAAAGACAAAGGAGCATTTTTAAGCATTTTTATTTACTTTTTCCTTATAAAAAATGTCTGAAGGTTTGGCTTACATTTGCATTCACTTCCATTACTAGTTTACTCCTAAATTAGAGTCAGCGCTATCAACTGTAATGTCATAAAATGTGAAAAAGTAGAAGAGTTGTGACTAATATAGCAAGGCCCTGGATATATCACTTGATGTTTGTGGTCTAAATATCACACAGAGATGGCTCTTTGCAGATTAAAACATTTACAGTAAACAAGCAGATGCACCATTATTTATGAGTTTGTGGTTTACAATGTATCACTGAAGAATTGAATCTTAGTAACTAATCCAATCTTCTGTCAAAAAGCTGTGAAATTTTCAGACGGATGTTCTGTCAGCCTTGTTTATTAAAAAAGAAAAAGCTGCAGCATGAGTTAAGTCAAAATGCCCTTTAAGGTCTAAATAAAGAGATGGATAATTTCCAAACTACTACAAGACCTGGAAAAGCACAGGAACCTACCATCTTTGATGCTGAAATGACAAAACCCCAAAGATTGCTCTACACTCGGTGGACTTTGGGTGAATTGAGGACCTTACAAGTGTGAACTGGTTGACATTGCGATGTATGCTATGAGCATTTGCAGTATGACTCTTTTTAATTAGTAACATCATCTAAAACACAGGGTCCGACTGACGAGCCGTCTGTCTACCACCAATCTGTGGATTTTCTTTCAGCCTAACTTCAAAAAATCCAAAACATCCCTTTTATAACTCCTCAGACTCTGTTTCTTCAGGCTTGCTTGTTTATCGGTAGCAAAATATAATGAAATAAAGTCTGGCTTATAATTCTCTTGCAGAACATTTCATATATCTTCAGCCTGCGAGTTGTTGTGGTGTAAATGTTGACTAATGGTGGCCTGTCAGTGAACACACAGCTTAATCAGCAGCATCTCTCTCCTGGTGACGGTGCCGTGATGGCATGCTGGCCCAGTGGCAGCCAGAAGCTCAGGAACGGGACACAATGCTTAGAGGACAAGATGTGGTTGGCGAGGTCAGGCTTAGTGGGACTGAAGTTGGTAACACGATACCTGTGACAGCTTTCTGTGGGACAAACTCAGTGGTTTGTCTGCCTGTTGTGTGTTTGCATGCTTGTTTATTTAATGCACCACTTTGTCCCTGGAGCAGTGGAGCTCTCCCAGGCATAAAGCACCTTTTACCTGAACCAAGCCCCTCTTGCCTGATGCCTCAAATAAACCCACACATTGACACACAGCATTCACCCCCTGGGGAGCAGCTGGAGTTTGCTCTGAGGGATTATGGAGAAGGAAAAAAAAAAGGCTTTCAGGAGGACAGTCATCTGCTTCTTTCCTGCTGTAGACCACGGGCAGGCAGGGGGGAAAAAAAAGCTTTCCTCCCTCTAAGTCCCTTTTTGGCAATGCCTGCCAAAAAACTGGGCCGAGCAGCTTTGGAAAAGGAAAGGAAGGCAGGCAGGCAGCCGATCCCTCTTTCTGTCTACATGGCGAAAAGAAATGGGCTCATTTAGCCAAAGCTGCCACGGTCAATGCAAGGCTCTGATAGAGGCTTTGCAAAGGTGAAATCCTTTATAAAAAGCTCTGTTAGTGACTGGCGGACTGCTGTTTATCGCAGGCTGTTGTCTCCTCCTTCGGTTTCCCGTTCAAGGTGGGTGTTTTATCAAAAACTGTGACATGGACTGTCTTCTTTACTGTCAGTTTCCTTAGCAGGGTCTTTGTGCCTAGTGCCTGGTCTTAGTCCAGGCAAGAAAAATGATCTTCACTCTGGATTTTCACTTTTGGCCAAAGACTCTAAAAATTCCTCATACATCAAACGAAGCTGGTTTTGTTTCCCTGTCATTTTCTAATACTGAGCTTCTGGCACCTCACGCAGGTAAACATCGGTGGTTGTTTATCACTTTGCGCCAAGCCGTGGCATGCTCAGGGAGAAGACGTTGTTGACCTTGAGTTAAAATAGAGCTCTTATCACTAGCTGTCTTGATTGACAGCAAGGTGTTTATGAGCAGCATGGAAGACCTTGTTTCCTTCATCTCTTGGGGTTTAGAGTTGCTGCCAAGAGGTGACTCGCTTCTTTCTCTGACATGCTCTCTCTTTCTCTTTGCATCTCCGTTTTCATTCAAAAACTGTTTATTCAACAACATAATTACTTCATGTCAAAGACACTGTAGTATAGTGACAAGTAGAATAAGGTCCGTTTGCACTGATTTTCCTGTGATACTGATATATTTACACTTGCACTTCCAAGGTGCAGCTTGGAGAACAATTAGTTACAAAGAGGGAAAAAACAGAACTACGGCTCAGATTTATAGATGAGACCATATATTTATATAAACTGTATAAAATGACACATGATCTTCAGACTGTCTGCAGTGAAAGCAGACTCTTTTTGTTTTAAGTTAGTTAGGACAACCATTACATTCTAATAATGCTAATAATGGATGTATTTTAAGGCAACGCTGCCTTGTGTGACATCAGAGGGAATAAACGCAGAAATGAGCCAAAAAAAGAGACGTGTGGACGTCCAAGTTCCTTGGGTACAATTTTCATATGGCTGAAGGTTGCCACGTTCTTCTGGTCAAACAGTGATACACACACGTATGAAAGTGATGGGAAGGTGATGCTATTCAGGAGGGAGAGAAGTCATGTGTCCCAGAGGTGAACATGTTTTGGTGAGAAATGTGTGCATCAACCCCAGAAGAAAAGCAAAAGACCTTGTAAAGGTTTGGATTGAGGTTGGCAAGAAAACGTTGTAATGCGCAGGAAAATGATTCCTGTCCAAAAGACGATGAAGAAGCCATTTCACCAAAGCTAAAACAAAAAGCCAGACTACAGTTTTCAAATGCACTCAGAAACATGGAACTTACTTTTTGAAGACAAGTCCAGTGGTCGGATGAGGGTCGAAGTGTTTAGCCACAATGATCATCACTCTCAAGCTTTGAAAATTGACCGACTGTTTTAAAATCCTGCCGTGTGAAGCAGCCTTTAAGGAGCAGTGGACTGCCACTGTGCAGCACCTGGGGAGCAATCTGGGGCTGGGTCTTGCTCAGGGGCCCACAGTGGCAGTCTGGATACCCGCTACTCTCAGCCTTCTTGGAAGGCAAGCACGCCGCTCTAACCACTAGGCCACCACTCCCCAGTAACCAAGAGACCTGCCTCCCATTCTACATTCAGAAACTAGGAACCACTGGTAGACCTGCAGTCTGAGTGAACATACAGGGTAATCAGATCTCAGATGTATGATGGAGCTTGATTGTTAAGGGCTTATATGTCAGAAGGAGAATTATAAATTCTATTTTTGATTTAACAGGAAGCCAAAGAAGGGAAGCTAAAATAGGAGAAATATGATCCCTCTTGTTGATTTTTATCACAACCCTTTCTGATTTTTGATGAGCTGAAGGCTTTGAACTGCATTTTATGGTATTCCACTTAGGTAAAAAATGACAATAGTAACAACTGCATGAAATGGTATTTCTGTATCCCTCCGTGACTGGATGGTTCTAATTTTAGCAATATTGGGGGTCATAGAAACCTATGGGCAGATCTGAAAGGTTTGTGGTACCGATGTCTCCTTCAAAACCTGACTCTGTTGCACCAGTTTTGTCCGAAAAACCTCTGATGACAAAATTGTTGCTCTCTAAAAATATGTTTAAATATAGGTAATTCTCTCGGTCTTCATCTTCTTTTTGATCTTTCTCAATTAAATACTCAAAACCCGTCCTGGCTGCTTTTGTACACCATTTTCTTTTCTGGGTAGAAAGGTTTTGACGAAGAGTGAGATGTCTTTGGAAGTAAAGGATGGAGGTGGAATGAGACTTTCCTGTGGTACAGTACGTCGTCTGACTCGAGTTCTGTTTCCTCTCTGTCTTCTTTTAACTGCAGGTCCTTTGCTCTGTCCGGACGACAGGAAACCCCCTCGACTGCCGCTTCAGCCAGCTTCAGCACTACCAGATGCTGACCGTGGAGTTACCTGCAGAACCTCAGGAATTCAGAGAGGGCTGCTGCGCTGATACCTGCGTGTATGAATGTGCACGAGGTCGCCTGCACCGCACATCCATCACCACCATCCCACTGCCATCTCCTCCTGTCTCCTGCGCTCGTCACCCATCTGAGACCACTCTCCTTTTAGGCTTGAGGGACTCCTCCTTAGTCCTTTATGACCATAGACGGGCGGTCTCAGTCTTGGCCCCCTGCCCGGTACCACCCTCATACATGGCCTGGCACCCCGCTGGGGCTGTTGCCATTATGGTGGGGGGGCAGGAGGAAGTGATGTGCTTTGATGTGGGCTTGGCACCTTTGAATGTGGCACTGGTAGCAGAAGAGGCAGCTCCAGCAACCACATTGAGACTAACTCAGCACCTAACCTGCTCTGGAGGCCTGACTGGACTGCATTGGGGAGCTGGTTTGGATGGTGGCCCGGAGGGGACAGATACGGTGACTTTAGTCTTTAATGGAGGACCTCTAGCAGTCTTAAAATTCAGACTAGGTGAGTAAACAAAAGATTTAAAAATTATCTTCTTGGGGTTTTTTGTTATTTTTTTGCTAAAATGTTTGATTGCTTGGCACAAACACATCATACAACCAGACCATGGCTTCTTGGGTAAATATCTCTTAATGAGAGTCCCATCATAAGAAAAAAAGACCTCAATAACAATAGCCATTCACTGTCAAACAGATCGTCCTTTAATATTGCTATGATGAGCTTTATTCACCGTTTTATTGCTGTAATTTATTCTGAAAGGGAGTCTAAACTACACTGCCTTGTAAACATAGTCATACTCTATAAACCTTGTGACATTTTATCACATAACAGCCACAATTTAAAGTTATTGGGAATTTTTCTTTGGATAGATCAACTCAAAGTATGGCTTAGTAGTAAAGGAATTAATGATGCATGGTTATACCTTTGAAACGTACTATTAAACATTAAATCCCAATAAAATACAATAAGTATTGTGGTTATGTTATTACACAGTTTAAGATCTATAAATACTTTGGCAATACTTCATTACAATATGAGCGTGCATATTGACAGGCAGTTTGTTGCAATTATTTAGGGATATATGAGTTAATGCAGCTGAAAACGGATGCACACCATACTTTTCAGATTTGTGTTTTGAAAACCTTTTCAATATAATTCATAATTTTCCTTCCACTTCACTATTAGTGCGCTACTATGTGTTGGTTTGACATGTAAAATCCCAACAAACTACATTGGGATTTCGTCTCTGAAACGTGACCAAATGTGACAAAGTAACATAAAAAAAATAGTGTGAATGCTTTACAAAGACCTGCATCCCTCTGGAAGTGTACCATTTCCCGCCGTGTATTTACAGTAAATATAGGATCATTGAGGGTAGCCTCTGTTTAATCCAGATGCCCTCATCCCTTGGAGTTCTCCTGCTCTGTTTTGGATCCACACCCGTCTGCTTAAAAGAGGCTGCTGAGCGGGTCGCCCTGTTACCTCCTCGCTGCAGAAGGAAGTTAATTTGTTGGGAAGGTTAGCAGGAGTCACGCTCTCAGAGGTCATTCAATAATCGCCCCGGGGCACAAGCTCCCACGCCCCCAGGTGCATTCTGGGATGCATTTTTCCGATAAATCGTTTTCAGTGGCTGCGCAGTCCCTCGAGGACCCTAGATAAAGTTTGCCAATCAAAGTTTTTTTGCGAAGCAGCCATCTATCCCTTTAACACGCTTGCAGTGATTTTCATACACACGCTTTAAGCATCTTTAATTGTAACTTTGGAAAGAAGATGTCACAGCGGCACCGAGCGAAGTTTGAAGGCTTGGAGTGGGGGTGGAAGGTAGAAAGTGTGTGTGTGTGTGTGTTTGTGTGTGTGTGTGTGTGTTTGCGAGTGTGCACGGGGAAAGAGGGGGGGGGGGGGGTGTCTTCCAACAATAGCTTACACTCCTCTGATCGTCTGCCAAGGTTTCTGATGAAGAAAGTCACTGCACGTCTTTTCTCTATGATAATTCCCCCAACATACGCACACACGTGTGTTTATTCTTCTATTTCTGTGCTTCTTTGCACACAGGCACACACTCCAGCTCATTTGTTTGTTGCTTGTGCTCCTTCTCTGTATTGACTTGTTTCATGCAGCCTGCTACATGACAGAAGGAGCGAGTCGGAAGGCGGGTTGGAAGAAAGACTTGGCCATGCTCCAGGTTCTCCCTCTTTTTTTTTTTTCCCTCTGGAAGCAGGCCTCCCTGGTGCCATCCCCACACCCACCCCCCAGCCTGCACCGCGTTATCTCATCTGGGCACACGTTGGCCGCTACTGGGCCTGCACCGGTACACAGTGTAGAGAAGCAGAGCAGGGAATGTGCTGCACCCAAGAAAAACAGTCATTTTCTTCTCAAGATTGGAACGTAGTAAAACATTTTAGGTGTGGAAAGGACATAATGACGTAACAGGGTTTGCACGGAGTGTGAAAAAATTAGAAAGGAGCCCAAAGTTACAAGAATTTTATTTTTTACTGCAAAGCAACTCTAATATTTCTGTCACATAGTATATTCAAAATGTTCTATTTCCAAGTGCTATTGATTCACACTGTCATTGTGAATGGCACTGATGGATTTCATCCCCTAAATACTTTTGATGAAATGGTTGAAATGATGAACCAAAACATCCCCATTTTGACAACAGGAGGGAAAGCAAGGAGCCACATAAATAGCTATGTTTCCCACAGCGATTAAGTAATTTCACATTTCAGATGTGTTTGTTTTATTGTGGAGCTATAATCAATCAGTCCGTTTTTTTTTTGTTTGTTTGTTTTTTTTGTCTGATATCAGTGTTAAGTAGTTTCCAATGTTGGTGAACTATTTAACTATGTGTTCATTATACTGTTTATGGTTAAATTGTATATCATTTTCTAGGCTTACGGTCCTGGTTTCCTACAAGTACTTTAACTCTGTTGGTCTCATTCAGAAACTAACTGTGGCAAATGTTAAAGAATCTGTTTGCTACCCCAAAATTATCATAGGGCTTGTTCTGTCCACTCCTGTGAATATTTTTCTGTAGGCTCCCTGGGTTATACCCTTGACTGAGTGATATTACAAACACAACAGGTAGGAAAGGCCTCAACTCCAGCAAAGTTGAGCTTAATCCAGAGTATGTAGAGAATAAGTTAATTGATATTTAGCATGACTGAAGTCTAGTCTTATACTGACCTGTTTATGATGGATTATTGGAGTATCTGAAAAAGAGCATCTCTAAAATGGACATATCACGCTTTCTAGTACTTCCTTAATTTAAATAATTCAGCTGTGGTTCATATTGGGGCTGGGCGATATGGACCAAAAATGATACAATTTTAGTTTTGACTTTTAGAGCTTTTAATGGAGCTTTTAATGGACAGACACCCCCCCCCCCACCCACCCACCCCAATACATCTCAGACCTTTTAATCCTTTACTCTTATGGCCGTACTCTGCGGTCCTCGGGCCAAAACCTTCTGAAAGTCCCTAAGACCCGGTTTAAAACTCGAGGGGACCTGTCCTTCCAAGCTGTAGCCCCCAGACTGTGGAACGCCGTGCCCCTGTCTCCCCGTGTGGCCGACTCTGATGGATCCTTTAAAAAGCAGCTGAAGACACTTTTATTTAGACAAGTGTTTACTTAAACTTATGCATTTTTGATGTTGTCCTTGTAAGCTGTTCTTGTCATATTTCTATTTGGTATTTATTACGCTCTGTAAAGTACTTTGTGATTTTTATCTGTGATAGGTGCTATATAAATAAAGTTTACTTACTAATATCTTGATATGTTTAGGCTAAAATCTGATATACGATATTTATCTCGATATGTTTTTCTGTTCATAAAGTAATTATAAAAAGTCATATCTGAATTAAAGCTTTATCCCAAATGTCTCACAAGCACATTTCTAACAAACAGCTACACATAAAGATAAAAAACAGCTTCTGGAATACATAAAAGTATAATTATAACACAGCATAGACCATCTCGATATAAACAATATAGTCTGATCTTGTATCTCTTTAGTTAAACAAATCTTGTTTGCCCCTCCTGTGAAGCTGTAACCTGAATGGCTTTACTACTGGAACCTTAGAGCAGGTTTGATATTCTTCTTCTTGTAAACTGAATATAATTTACTCAACAATCGCTTCAAGTGAAGCAAATTAGAAGATCTCCTATGTTCTAAGTTGTATAATTTGGCTGTTTCTTGATACGAACATCTGCTAAAGGTGCACACTGTCATTATGGCCTCTTCTTTTATGTTTACTAATTGTTTTCTTTTTTCTCTTAGCTGGCCAAGTAAATCAGTGTGGACAGGTGTGAGAGGGAACTAACACGCCTTAATGCCACAAAGATCCATTGTTTCTGCTCAAAGTTTAGTTAGCTAGCAGTCAACACCCAACTCCAGCCCTCCTGCACACAGTCACACACAAACAGCGCCCACAAACACAAACAAGCTGATGTATTAGCCACATTAGCCATCTCTTTAGGGGATTTGGAGGTTTGCTAATTGCCAGCTTGTCATTTTAATTGCCCTCACCACCGCCCACCACCCCCATCTGACTCATACACACAACTTTAACAAGACTTCTAGCATCCTGCTGCACTGACAGTAAACCTGTGGAGCCAACATAAAGAAATCAGAAATGTAAATTGGTTTTCAGCATCCCAGACAATAAGCAGTTCTTAAGATATTGAAATGTGTCGAGTGAATGCGATAACTGTCAGCTCTCACTCCAGCACAAATGGCTCATTTCATGGATTTTTTTTTTTACTTCATGTTGATGCTAACATAAAAGTAACAACATAATCCAAGTTTTTCTATTCGCAAGTCCACTGAGAACACATCCATGGCAGACACAGTTACAGATATTTAAAAAATACCTTAGTTGGCTGTTTAAGAATATAAATGTAAAAAAGAAACGTCTCATTTATAAATAAATCCCAAAACCAAGGATGTAGAACTGTGTGTAGGTTAAAGTAGATTTGTTAATAGCTCTACTAGCTTCACACCAGATAAAACTCCAAAAACAAACTAGTCAGATTATATGGCCTAAACATATTTGATAAATAATAAATAAGTCATCAAGATCTATTTCTATCACTCTGCTGAGTTCTCCTACTGTTCTTCAACTTTGCATTATTTCAACTTTTAACTTTATGTTCTCTCTGTCTTTTTTCTCTTCCTAGTAGGTTCGCCTGGTCTGGTGTTCCGTTACCTGTGACATCATCCAGGGGGGCAGATCATCCGCTATTACCATATAACAAAGAAAGTATTCCTGGATCAATGTGTGCTTCTATGCTTCTGTGCTTTCTGTGTCTCTGCTCTGTCTTCTCTAACCCCCAGTCGGTCGAGGCAAAGGACCGTTCACACTGGTTCTGGTTCTGCTGGAGGTTTTCCTTCCTGTTAAAGGGGAGTTTTCCTCTCCACTGTCGCTTCATGCATGCTCAGTATGAGGGATTGCTGCAAAGCCATGGACAATGCATATGATTGTCCCTGAGGCTCTATGCTCTTTCAGGAGGGGTTTTACTGTAGGTGCCCCCCCCCCCCCCCCACACACACACACACACACACACACACACACACAGTTAGATGCTACCTAAAGTTTCCTGTACAATCATGTGTTGACTCAGTTAAAAACCTTTACAGTGTATCAGAATCAGCTTAAATGGCCAAGATAGTGTGCATAAAGAGGGAATTTGATTTTGGTTTCACCTGATCAGATCATACAGACATTACCCATACCTAGACGTTGTACCTCTTGAATCACATGTTGTTTTGTTTTTATTTTTCTTATATGAAACTGTACCTGACCCCTGGCTTCATGTGGCAGGAGCTCTGACTGGAGGCCAGCTGGGTCATGTGGAGCTGTTGCAGCAGAGGCTTCGTTGTGGTCAGGTCAGAGAGGCGCTGGGCATCCTGGAGGCCATGGACTGGAGCACCATGGGGGACGAGAGCTGCCAAGGCCTGAGCTCTGTGACCAACCACCTGCTGAGGCTGCCGCTGAACGCAGACAGGGAAGGTGCGGCTGTGCATCACATGACTAGTTTTAGGTTTTCATGCCTATGAGAATAATAGTTTGTCAGCTGGGTAACATAATATCCACCTAGAAATTTAGTCCTGTGAATTCTAAATGGCCCTGATAAAAATTTGTTCTTGAAAAAACATCTTTTTGTACATTTGTACAGGATACTCTTCTGATCAAAGAAGAATATTCTGTAAATTAAAATAAAAAACTGTTGTAAAAACCGTTACATTAATCTGGCTGCATCTGTACGCAAACTTCAGTTTAAGCATAACATTAAAGTTTTCAGCATTCAGTCTTGTTGAGTTTATATTTGTCGTCAGGAACACTGATTCTGATTAACATAAATAACATTCATTTATATACTCTAGTAGCATTTTCAGGACTTTTACATCCAGGAGCTGAAGGAGTTGACAAAGATTCAAAAGGATCTCGTTGTCCGTCAGGAAAAGGTTACAAAACATTTCTCATGGATTAAATTTACCAACCAACACAGGAAGGGAGGTAGTTAATATTTGTCACGGTGACCACAGAAACTGGATGTTTCTCCGAAATCAATGAAAAGACTAGATGGAAATGGGCCAGGGGGGCTGGCGAGAGGCTGACGTCAGCATCGACAAATGTTTGTGATCTACTGGTAACAATAGCCTGTGTTCTCCATATGTCAAAGCTTACTGGCAATTCAACAAAAGAACGGCTTCACCAGAAGGAAATCTACATCTTCCAAAAGAAAGGCCAGATCTAAATCTGTCAGAACATCTGTGGGATAACCTGAAGGCTGCAAAAAGATGTCTGACAGTTCTAGAGAATTTCTGCCCGGTAGAGTGGATACCTGTGGCTGAGTCGATGCGCTTCATTCTCTCATACATCTATCAAAGAAGACTGAATGCTGAAAAAGAATTGAACGGTGCTTCAGCAAAGTTGAGCTAAAAGTTGTGCACATCTGTGCAGGCAGGTTATAGCACCTGATTTTATCTTATATAGTTTCATTGCACCTGAAAGCATATGCAATAAAAGTGTGCAAAGATAGCAAATTATCGAGATCTCATCTGTTAACACTATGTGGATACTATATATTTATGCCATTTGTTACAGTTTTAGACTTTAGTAAAAGTTTATGGTGTGCTTGTACTCTGCGTGCAGCCCAGCTGGAAGCTGCTCTGCGGGTGTTTTACGCCCCGGCTGCCCCTCTGTCTGATACAGTCATACTGGAGTACAGGGAGCCAGTCAGCAAGTATGCTCGCCGCCTTTTTCACCACCTCCTCAGGTAAGGCCACCTTCTCCATACTGCTGCTGCTCTGGTCTCAGTTTGATGCACTGAGGGAGAAATTTGCTTTGTGCATCCCCACCAGCAGGGTCCAGGTCAGCTTCTATGGAGCACTTCTGGAAATGAAAAAGGAAAAGCTGTGATTCTTTAATAGGCTACAGTTCAGTGATGTGAAATGTAAAAACCCATATAGAGACTATTTTTAACACACCACAGGAGCACATTGTTAAGTTTATCAGTGTGGAGGGGAGAATAGCACGTGTCTAAAAATGTCTTTTAAAAAATGACAACCATTGAAAAAATAAATTTAACAGCGCTTGTTTTCCTCTCACTCGTTCTATTTTAGAATTTCCAAAACGGACGTAGCTTTTGAATTTCATCAGTCACACACGCATACTGCTGCAGCTTTGAGTCATTCATGAGGCAAAGCATCACACATAGACCTGTTTAACTGTTGTTTCATTTTCCCTTCTGCCATTAGAGCCTTTTGAAACGCATGTTTGACTGAAATAGACCCTGTTGTTCCCACACACTGCCGCTCACAGCTCTCCATCTAGCAATTACCTCCTTTTTCCTCCTCTGTAGCAGAGCTGGAGTGTTGTTTGGCATCCCTCCTCCTCCTCCTCTCTTATCACCTACCTGCATTCTTTTTCTCTCCATCAACATCAAATAAAGAACCACCACCACCACCTCCTCTCTGCTTGTTTATTTGTTTCATGTTGGATGTGGAAAGGGAAAGTTGGGGTGTTTTGTACTAGGAGATGCGGCTCTCGCTCTCTTGGCTTTAATTCTGGATAATAAGAGAAGTGCTCACTATTTACTGTTCAGTTATTGGCAGTGTAGTTCACAGAGAATTATGTGCATATCTTTGGATTTAGGTATTTGTCTATGTGCAGCAAAAACAAACAAAAAAAACAAACGTACTTCAGGCTGATTCATCTAGAAATGTCCTCTATTGCTTTTGTGTAACGGATAGATATTTCTCAGGGTGTAATTTCTTTTATTTATTATTGCCTCCTTTTTCTCTTTGCAGGCATGAACGTTTTGAGAAAGCTTTCCTCCTCGCTGTCGACTTGGAAGCTAGAGATTTATTCATGGTGAGTTGAAAACAATTTAGATTTCAGGTGGTGGTTTGAGAGTAAAGTGGGACTAAAAAGCATTGTCTATAGCAGCTTATCCTTGCTGGGTCACGGGGGTGCTGGTGCGTATCTCCAGGGGTCATGGGGCAAGCAGTGGGGTGTACTCTGGTCAAGTCCCAGTCCATCGCAGGGTAACATATGCCCCTTTCCATTAGTACCAACTCAGAGCAGTTTTCTATGGCTTGAGTCGCTTTTGAGTAGGTTATGTGGAACCGTTAATAATGAGACGGTGGACCTCTTGAAGTCCACGGTCGTCTCCACATTCTTGGGCAGCAGAAGATGCTCCCCAGCCTCACCTGCTGCTGGCAGTCGGTCAGGAAGCTACCGAGCATGCATGCTCAGTATGAGGGATTGCTGCAAAGCCATCAGCAATGAAGACGACTGTCTTCACCTGGCAATGAATTGGTTATCCATTTGCCAGGCAAAGGTTGGCACTGGGAGCTGTCAGGGTTGATTGCATTAAAGGCCGAGCTGAAGTCTACAATCAGGATCCTGGCATATGTCCTGGATGGTCGGGGTGGTGTATGGTGAAATGTAGACTTGGGTTGATGGTTACCTCTGCCGACCTGTTTGCCCGGTAAGCAAACTGCAGAGGGCCTGTGATGTCTTTGAGATGCTTTAGCATCAAAGGATTTCATGACCACAGACATCAGGGCAATAAGGTCTATAGTCATTTAAACCTCCAGTTATCCAGTTATTACAAGCTAAATATTTGATTTTCTAGAGGGAGTAACGAGATTTCCTGAAATGAGATCTTGTGATATTTACACAGCGTGTTTCTTGTCAAAGTTAAATCTATCCCACAAAGTGCTGCCCAGATTCTGCTATGCTTTGACTCCGTCTGGTGAAATAAGTTTTTTAGTGTGAGTCCCATTTACGACCCAATATGGACAAACTAAAAGAGATGCGTTTGAATTTGTTGAACAATATTTTACAAATTAAAAGCAATGAAAGACACATGTACATGTTTAATGACAGCTTTTGCTATCAAAATTGTCGAAACTTAGCTGAGGTTAATCCTGTCTCCTCAGTTATTCCTTCAGATTCTTCTGCAGCTTGATTTAAGTCCACTTTTGGTAATTCAGTTCATTTGTCATTAGGACTGGCACATACTCACTGTAAAAGGTGTCACGATAGACTCATTCTAGGCTGGATTGTGTCAAGCCACAAATCTGGGAATGAATGCAAAAAAAATGTGGAAGCAGCATTGTATTCCACCAACAGATCTGTGATCTCCACAGTTTGGAAAAGAAAGACGTTTAAAATCACCAGGACCCTCCCTAGATATGACCACCTGACCAATCCAAGCAACCAGGGTAGATGGGCCTTGGTCAGAGAGGTGACTGAGAAGCCAGTAGTCAGTAGACGATGGAGCTCCAGTGTTCAGGCCTTTATGATGGCATGGCCAGATGATCATGGTAGAGTTTGTCAGACCATCTGGTCTGATGAAAGCAAAACTAAAACCCTTTGGCCTAAACTCCAATGATCATGTCTGGAGAAAATCAGGTACTACTCTTCAACATAGAAAGGATTCCTGGATCAATGTGTGCTTCTGTGCTTTTCTGTCTCTGCTCTGTCTTCTGTAATCCCCAGTCAGTCGAGGCAGATGACCGTTCATACTGAGCCTGTTTGGCTGGAGGTTTTCCTCCCTGTTAAAGGGGAGTTTTCCTCTCCACTGTCGCTTCATGCATGCTCAGTATGAGGGATTGCTGCAAAGCCATCAACAATGCAGACGACTCTCCCTGTGGCTCTACGCTCTTTCAGGAGGAGTGAATGCTGCTTGTCAAGACTCGATGCAATCTGATGGGTTTCCTTAGATAGGAACATTTTTGACCAATCTGTCTGTATAATTTGATTTGTCTTTATAAAGTGCCTTGAGATGACATGTGTTGTGAATTGACGCTATATAAATAAAGTAGAACTGAATTGAACTGAACCAGCCAAACATGAAGCCCAGATAACAATAGAATGGCTACAGAGCAGTCTGTAAATGTTCTTGAATGGCTCACCTGGAGCCCACATTTAAATCCAATTGAAAATTGTGGAACACGTCAGTGTTCATCTAAATCTGTTGAGCTCGAGAAGATCTGCACAGAAAATCTCCATAAACAGATATGTCAGGTGTCTGGAGGCATAGCAAGGAAAATCTAAAGCTATAGCTGCTGCCAATGATGCTTCAACAATGTATTGAGCAATGGTTGGAACATATATTTTACTTCATAAAATACATACTTTTTTTCAGTAACTTAGTAAAAAATATTTTTCATTGTGGAGGATGTGTAGTGTGGATAAGTCTGAGGGAATAACCGTTAGAATAAGGCTGAAACATCACAAAATGTGAAAAAAAGTTTGAATATTTTCTAGAAGCGTTGTAAATGAAAGCTATTATACTGCTGTTATGTTAGCATAATAACATTAAATGACATTAAATTATCTACAGGACCTAAAAGGATATTGCATATAAACAATACTGCATTAGATTGATTGCAGTATTGTATGATTAGTTGGCAAAAAGCAAGTCACTGTGCAGATTCTGTGTGAACAAGACTAAAATCCCATCCTGTTAGACCATTTTCAGAATACCTGGAAATATATGTTTTTATTTTCTAAAAAATAAAAAAATAAACACCTAAGGATCAAAATGGCCTTTTAAAATGATTACCATATTTTGTGTTTGACATTAAACAGATTAGGCCTAGCTGATTAATATTTGGCCTCCAGAGGATTAGATATCGGCTCAGTCACCAGCACCTTTTATGAAAGCTTCCTGCAGGCCCCTTAGTGCCATACACCCTATTTTAGTTGTTCATTCACTGTTAAACCCTTCTTACTTGCATTTGCACATGACTTGTAGCCCACAAAAGTGTGTGTATGTGTGTCTGTGTGTTGCATGTCAGAGAGCAGGTGTGATCACAGTGTGGGCCCCTGTCTTTTCACAACCTCCATGGCCTCAGCTCGGCCTTTTCCCTCTCCGCTCATCTACCTCTAACTTGTTCTTTCTTCCAAATGTTTCTGTAGGTGTCTTTTCCTCTTTATTGTAACGTAGGGCCACCTGTTTGCTCCATGCTTCACCTGCACAAACACAAAAACACTCACTCATGCTCCTCTCTATCCCTCAATCACACTGATAGCACCGCTTCCAATTCCCTCCCCACTAATAGGCAGTGCTGCGGGGAAGCCGAAATGAAAAGGTGGAGTCAAGCCGGTGAACCTTGAAAAGAGTGAAGGGAAGAGGGGGCAGAAGGGAAAGGGGGGGGGGGTCGTGGAGTAGATAGGTCAACAATAAATTTTAAGATTTTTTTTCAATCAAAAAGGCTGGAGAGAAAATTCTACTCTGCTACTTCTCGAAGGTGTTAAGAGATGATTACTCGAGACAAGAAGACGGCAATATCTGCCTATAACTCTTAGCGTGTGACTGGAAGTGGATTAAACAGTTGGAGGTGACCTCATCAGGGTATTTTCAAGCTGCGTGTTTTTTAATAAAACATGCTAATTAAAAGAATGAATTTTAAACTGATCTTTAGGCTTCTAACACAGATTCTGCCAGGTTTCTGTCCACAAGATGTGGATTTTAAATCTAAATTTAACAGCTAAATAAAATGCCTCTGTGGATTTATAGAGCCTAATGAAGGACTGCCAACCAATCCCTAAAGATCAGGCATGAACATAGAAATATCCAACCATGACGTGAACAATGTGAGGTTTTTCTCTTGTTGCACTTTATAATGAACAGTGTGCTATTCTTTCTGGTCCCACATTTATAGTTAAAACATTAAAAGGGTAAAATGCACATATTCTAGTCACATCTGGTCCTTTTAAATGTTCAGATAGCTTCCATTCGTGTAGGATTTCAAAAAGTGACACATTTTTGACCAATTTTTGACCAATGAAAAATGTTTAAAAAGATATATCAGGAATCTTTATTCAGTTCTTAGATTAACACCGTTTTTAATTAACCTTTTTCAATGATAAAAATGAGAAAACAGTTCTAAGAATTTACTAAAAATCCATGCGTATGGTGTATCCTTAAAATGCAAGAGGATATGTGAATATTTGCAAACACACCAAACGCCTGGAGCATTTTGTTAGCCTGTTAAAATTTGTGTAACAGCTATAGTTGTATGTTTCAATCAGAGATTATAATACAAAATAGGGGAGCATTGTGGGGGAACCCCCCATTTTCCCATTTATCAATTTATTTTTTTACATCTATTTTGTTTGGCAGTTTAATAAAAAATGAACAGAGACTTTAGAATTTCTTAGACTGCGGTAAATCAAGACGATGTCCTTTGGTTAGTGGCGGGATCTCAACCGCAGCACAGATAAATCCTGCGGTTCACCTGATATCAAAGCCTGGATCTGCCATAGTCCTACACAGTTGACTAGCGTCGCTGCCAACGTGAACTTTTGCCGTGTTATGTCACAAGTTAATTCTTTAAACCGGTTTAATAAAACTCAAACTGTGTTTTTAATAAACTGTGTTGAGTAAAGAATTATCCAGTTCAGGGTTGAGCAGCTTAGGTTACTTAGAATTTGAACCATATGTCATTTTAAAAGACTGAGTCTAGATTTATTAAAGCACTAAGAAATAGCCTTTTAGTTTTACTAATAGGAAGCACTGAAGGCCTGTCTTAGCATTGTTAGCGGCTAACAGGTAGCCAGCTGCGTTTTTTGTTTTTTTTTTGCAGAGCTACAATTCATTTCTATCTCTTCTGTTACCATTTTATTTTTTTACCAAGTAACCACAATGCTCAAAAATTATTTCAAAGTAGTGGGAGCTTCTCCAATGCTTCTCCTACCAATGTTAGCAACAAGCCCAACAAGAAATAATTATTAGCCTCTGTTAATGTAACACACCAGCTCAAGGACCACTTCCTTTCATACTTCAAAAGTCCTAAACATAGATACAAAATGTGTGGCGGGGCTTAAAGCGCTCAGCCTCATCTGGGGGTCACCAGAAACCCCGTGGTTTGATATCATGAAGATCTCGTCACAGTCCTACTAACACTCAACAGAACTATATTTAGATATTTATTTTATTTATATTTAGTCAAACCACGTACGCCAGAGCTGTTTTTAACTAGAAATCCTGACCCTGCACACATTTTAGAAATTTTCCGTTTCTTTTCTTTGACTCCTTTACCATTCTAAACATCCTTAGCAGAATCTGAAAGCATGTGGGAACCCCTTTGTGGCGGCCACAATGCACAATGGGAATCTGCTCATATCTGGTTCACCGATTTCAGCAGATACTGGCCGATCCTCGTCATCCCAGATCTGTAACAAAGTTAAAGCTCATTCACTGCAAACAGTCTCAAGCACTTTTTAGCCTCAACGACCAAGAGAGCAGCAGCTCATTGTCTGCAAAGAGTGAAAGAGAGTAGAGAAAGAAAAAGGGGGCGCACTGACATTTCACCCCTCGCCCTGTCCTTCTGTCTAATTAGGTTGTGTTGTTGCTTTAACCTGCTGCTTGGCTGATTGGGCTGAGGTGGAGGGGGTTAATGAGGGCAACCCCCTCCACCACCAAACTCTTAGGAACTTACTAACTTGCCCACAGAACTCAATAACGCACCGTCGACTTGATAGAATGCACTCACAGATAACATGGACGCCATCACCTCTTCTAGAAATGCTCAGCATGATACCCTCCTGCCCACCATGACATGACCCTCCATTGTTTCCCAGCTAACAATAGAGGCCCTTCAAGCTTTCCCCCCCAAAACAGTAAGCTTTTGTTAAAATGAAACACTTAGTGTTGGGTTAAATTGAGGGGGAGGAGGAACTCTGTGTGTGTGTGTGTGTGTGTGTGTGTGTGTGTGTGTGTGTGTGTGTGTGTGTGTGTGTGTGTGTGTGTGTGTGTGTGTGTGTGTGTGTGTGTGTGTGTGTAGGGGAGGGTTCTCTCAGGGGTGGAGGTTGGTGGTGGTAGGGGGCTACCGATTCGTTGGCTTTTTTTCATTATTGGTGCTCTTCTGTAACTCCCTAATTAGCCTTTGATAATGAGTTGATAATGTAACCAATTAGGTCATTCGTCACCCAAGTCGAGCCCGCAACACCTCCCTCCCTTTTTTATTCGCCTTCTAAATGGGTCTTTATAGAGCTTGTAATTAAATCAAATTTTTGTGGGAGCTGAATTGAACGCACGCTCTTCTGTTTCTGAATGAGGTCTGATACAGTATCACCACAGATGTCCTCAAGCGAAGCTGCCGTCGTCGTCTTCTCCTATCGGATGCCAGCATCGTTGGCAGTACTGAGGGAGGAGGAAGGGGTGGAGAACTTGCTTCTGCGTCTTTGGCAATAAATTCACAGTTGTCTCTCACATGATTAATTAGACCTTTTAAAACTCTTGACGCCTCGCTAACACAAGACTTTGGGGTGTTATTTGTGTCATGAGACAAGTGTGAAACTAATTATGTTGATTTCTCAAGATGCTAGCATATTTCTGCCTGTGTGCCGCTGCCAGTATTGTTGGCAAACAGCGGCAGAAAATTGCACAGTTCAACATTTTAACAAAACCTAAAATAAAAAAATGCCATCACTTTAATTGGAGTCTGAGAGTGATTGTTAATAAACATTTTTTTTTGTGTTGCCAGGAATAAAGAAGTGCAGATAATTTGAACACACCTATATTTATATATATATTTATTTATTTATTTATTGTTGGTTCATGCAGTGAGTGTACCTCTGAAGAAATCAACAGGATTGGCTGCCAGTTCCTGAGAATCAAAGAGCATGACTACTCATTCACTAATCCTTAAATTTTCAGATTTCACACTTGTATAAATGATCTGTTGCTCACAGATGTATGACAGTTTTACAAACTTATCAAACAAGTAAAGTTTTCAAATGACTGATTATTTCTCTGAGCAATTAAATTAACCTCGCTGAGAAATTGACCAGTATTTGGGAAAATACCAAATATAATATCAGAAATGCAATATCTACACTTTCCTTACGACAAAACATAACTCATAATGTAAAGTGGTAATTAGTGGTAATTCAGCACCCAGTGTGCAACATATACAACCTGGGCAATGAACAGGTGCATCTTCAGCTGTCTGCATTTTTTCTTGTTGTTGGATTTTTCACATTTTCACATTATGCTGAACTTATTTTTTTATCATTTATCAAAGGATATTAACGTTTGATTAAACAGATTTATCCAAAGAGAACTTTAATTATTACTTCACTATTTCTTTAATTAAACCAATTTGATTGTAGTATTGCATGGAATGGATTTGAGATTGAAGAGTGGAGCATGTAGTTTATTTTATTTTATATGAATGTTAAAAGTCAAAATTTTTAGTGCAAAGAAATCCTTCAAACTTTGAAAGTGAGATTTAAAAAAATCTATAGCTTTTCGCTACCGTGAGTCGTTTCAGTATTTTGGAAAACCACTCAAATAAAATGCATGCATTTGCTGCATATTGAAAGAACCTAGACAAACGTTGCAGTCATTGCACGTGTAGTGTCAATTTGTTCAAGACATTCTTTAGAAGTTTTGGTTTAAATGTTCTTAAAGTTAGTGTATTTATCCTTGATTTGACCAGGTAAATAAGATTATCTGCCAATGGAATGAGTATTTTGACCCCTTAAAATAAGATAATTAGACATCCTGCACTTGAAATAAGATGATTGAGATGAATTGTTCCTATTCTAAGTGCAAAATTCTTATTCCATTGGCAAATCATCTTATTTACTTGCTCAAATCAAATACAAGACAAGACAAGACCAATACACAAATTTTACTTATTTCTGGTTCTGTTTTTGCAGTGCACATCTTCATATTTAGAGGGTTTCTTATATCTACCTGTGTGTATCAGATGGACATTACCTTACACTCCATTCACTGAGTTTATTTCCCCTATAATTTATCTGTGTTCTCATGCTTGTTGATCCAGTTTGAAAGGAACCCACAGCCATCAGGTCAGACTCCATACAGACGTGAGCCTGTCTCGTAAACGTGCTGAAAAATGTTGCTCTGTGCCAGTTAACCTAATCCCCGATTTATTTGGAGGAAACCCAAATATCAGTCAATATCGGGTTCTTAGCCTCCACTACCGCTCTCCCCTCCCCTCTGCTCCCTTAAAAAAAGGCCCAGTAAAACGCCCCTCTTTATCAGCGCAGTTAGCTGGCTCGCTGCAACCCCTAAAGCTCTTATATAAATAAGATTAGTGTCGCGTTTGAGCGTCGGGGAATAAGAGGTGTAATATCTGATGGTTTTATATGCAGTATTATTGTTATCCCCTCTTAGTCTGGCTGATACTGCTCGCTCGCTCCTTCTCATTTTGCGTTTGTTCACTCACTGGGTTTTTTTTTTCTCCGGGTCTCTTTCTACAGATTCAGACAGTATTATGAGCGGCTAAGCTGGAATAAAGCGCCTCAGCATCAAATGTTCATATTGTTCCGATCTGTCTGTCATACCGTCTCATCCTCTCTCTCGTTGTTTTTTGTTTATTTAATTTTTTTTACCTTTCTGTTCTAAACTCTTCCCCTTTTCCTGTCCTGCCTCCTTGGTTTTATCATCTGCTGCTCTGTTATCAATTAAGCACCTCAGTCATATCTAATTGTGGGGCCATGTCCTCGTTTGTGGGGACCGAATCTGTCACCTCAGTCCTGGGAGCCGATTTAGGCCCCTTTGAGGCCATTTTGTTGTCGTCCATTTTCACATTTCCTCCTAACTCTCCTCCACAGAGGCCAGGCACCACACTATAATTACCCAATCTGTTCCTATTCAGACTCCTCAATTTCAGCACCTCACCCTCTCTCATTCTCCTTTACTCCCCCTCTCTGCTCCCCCTTCTTTTGGGAATCAGCCCCCCCCCCCCCCCCCATCCTTTTTTTCATTGGAGGGGGTTGGGGGGCATACAAAAGCTGGGTTACAATATGAGGGTATTAAAGCTGGGTGCTGGCTCAGCTGGGGGCTGGCTTTAGCCAGCTGAGGGTTATCCATGACGAGCCCTGAGTCATGGCGCTGATGTCCTGTGATGTTGCTGAGGCGGAAGACTTTGCTTAACGCGCTGTACACTTTGATGGGCCCTCAGACCCTGCGTTCTGCCTGGGGAAACCCCGCGGGTCTCAGCAGCCACTTGTTGGGTCTCTGGATGAGCATTTCATTCACTGTAGTCTCAGAAAAAGTAACGTTATTTAGGGTGTGTACATTCAGTTTCTCCTGACATAATTCTTAATAATATAAGGTACACGCAACACTGGTTGGCACCTGTGCTTAAAAAAATCCAGTTTTCTGCTAACCATGAAGCTGGACAGGACATGGGGAAAAAAGACTAATCTATCATTTCGTTTGTTCACTAAGGAAAAGATTTTTAGAAATGCTTTTACATAATTGTAACTGCTGGAGTTACTTTTACTCCTATCAGATAAACATAGTTGAACGATTGTTTATTTCACGGTTTACTTTTCTGTATTCATCAGACTGCCCTAAAACCTTTAATTAATGTTTACCTGGGATGGAAATAAGATGTGACTCTGACACCTGTTTCTCTTTGCCTGTTTCTTTAACGCGTTTTTAACCACTGAATAATATACTCAAATTAAAGGTTGGCTTTCTTTTCAGTGTGAAATTGTGCTACTGCTATTGAAGTTTAATGTGTTTTCTGTTTATTGGACCCTTTTAAAATGTAGGGAGCTTTAATTATAATTGTTACCTTGAGCACTATTCTGTCAGTCTAGCACATTTCACAGATAGACAGACAACATGGTGGAGTGATGTGGTAATTCATTGTTCACTTTGATTATTTAAACTCATTTTTCCACATATCGTTTTACTGTTATAGCTTAAGAGGGGAGAAAATGCAATTTTTTCTCATTCACCACTGAGACAGGAATGTTCAGCTGTGGATCAGCCACCTGTCAATGATCCCTTTGCTTCCATTTATATAACATTTCTACTAATGTTTTAAACTGGGGTTAATCAATATTTCTCCAGACTATCTGAAAACCTTTCAGTTCTACTTTTATTTATTTATTTTACAATTTAACTTCCTTTCCACAACTTTTTATACATGCAGCCCTTATCTATGAATCATTCAGACATAAAATGCTCCTAAACTCAACAGCTTAGCCAATATTGTATATATACAGACAATCCTAGGGGGCTTTAACTAGCAACTTGCCTCAGATTGTGTATTCTTGTTTTCAAAATACAAAACATGATTTTACTGCCAAAGAGGTTTAAGTTGAAAACATGAAACACAGCAGATGATCTATTGTTCACATCCTGTATCTCTTAGAGGGTCTATCCCTGATTCTGAACAAATTCAAACCAAAAGTGAGGAGAACAGTTTAGTTTGAACTCTAACCCCGCCCCCACCTCGACATGAACGAGATTAAACACGCGCACCTCAAGCTCGTGTGCAGTCCTCTAGAGAAACAGTGCTTTATCAAGGGGCTTTGCTTCGTTTTCTATGACATAAATGGCTACGTCTCGGGTAAATGATATTTTCCTGTGTGAATGATCAGCACTTGCATGCATGCCGTGCTGTTTTGTTTACATACCCTGTTGTGCAGGAGCTGGGAGAGCTGCTGCTTAGCAACGGCTCCACACCTCATTGTGCCATTGGCGGAGAAAAGTCGTCCCGGGTTGTCCCCAGTTCGCTGCTAATTCCTACAAAAAAAAAGCCTGGACTCGCTCCATGGCACAAACAATTAGTCAATTGTTATTATGAAACTGCGTCTATTAACTCATAATACACTGCAATAAAATATTTTTTCTTAAGCAGACAAAAATGAATTCAGGTATTGTTCCTTTAAGTCCGGGCTGAGTGGTTTGCTGATTTTGCTCCCCCCTGTTTTTCTAGACATGACCTGTAGATCCTGCTCTTCTGCTGCAGATAGCTTTTTTGTTCTGACATTAATTTCTTCTCCCACTTGTCCTCTTTCCTCATCTTTTATGACAAACACTACAATAAACTTGATGGACACTCATTGTAAATCTGCATTTGCTTTAGATTATTTCCTGCTAAAATGGAGAAATTCTTCACATTCTTGCTCAGAGGAGGCGCTGCCGTAAAATCAGTGACTTGATTCAATCAGTAACAGCTTTACCATTCAATGATCAACTGAATTCAATTGCACTATATTTACGATTCAATGAATGTAAATCTGAAAATATTTGATCGTATTGATGTTAACTGGATCAATTTGAGATGAAAAAGTCTGATTCATATTAAACTGGATATGAACTGGAGTATTTGCATCCTGTGTGTCTAGAGCTAAAATCTGCTGGACCTGGCACTATATACATAATTAAAATCGAAAAACAATTATCTGCATTCTCCATTGATGTTTCTGCAACTAAATTGTAATTATTCAAAATGTTTACCTTTTTACCTTCTAAGACAAAATAATTAATGTAACAATGCACTAAAAACTAGATATTTTCTCTCATTTTGACCCAACAAACATGAAACCAAACAAATCTCAGAGCCACAAGTCTCAGAACAAACCAGCTATTATCTAACGGTGCATTTATCACAGCTCAATGCTCTTTAGATGAAAATCTTTTCCCCAAAACATTTCTGTTATTTACTGTCTTTGAGTAAAGATAATGTCCGTCCACAGCGTAACAACCCAAGCATCTTGTATTTGACAAGAAGATGGTTTTCGGTCCCAAACATAGTAACAGAGCAGCAGAAACCAGATGCTGTGTGGTTAATAATGAATGTGCCGCCATATTATCTCTCTTTATGAGCATTTGAGGCTCAAACAGAGAGATACAGAGGATACATGCTGTTTCCAATATTGTGACTGGCTGATATAATAATATGCTCGGCTGGATGTGTTTCCTTGTAAAAGGAGAATATGAGAAGGTGAACAGTCCCTCTCCCACTTTTGAAATGTGGCAGATAACATCCAGCCCTGTTAAAAAACAGAGCCAGTGTGTGTGTGTGTGTGTGTGTGTGTGTGTGTGTGTGTGTGGTTTGGGGCGCAGGCAGCAAGGAGGCTGATTTCAAAGTTTTTTTTTTTTGAGGAAGTGGCATTTCATCCGAACCGGTGCCGTTTCTGATGTCGGACTTCAAACGGCTCTTTTTTTTTCTGCTTCTCATTTCATCTGTTTCTTCCTCCTCCTGCCAAAATACTGTGCCCACCCCTCCATTAAAAAAAGAAAAAAAACTATTGTCATCCGGGCCTAGATTCATTTTAGATTAACGCTCATGTTTCTTTCTTTCCTGCATTACCTTCAAAGGACCTCCATTATGTTGCCAGTGATAAGGGCGAGGTGGTGCTCGCCGACGTGGCCAAGAGGAAAGCTAATGAAATCGAAGCCCGGGCCATCGCAGGCGACGGTAAGAAAATAATCACTTGTCCAAGCCCAAAAAAAAGGAAATGCGGCCTATTATTCCTCCTTACATCTCGATAACCTCTGCGGCTCAGCAGTGACACACCTGAGATATTTTCTCAGGCTCAAGCCCTCCTTTAACAGCACCAAGAAGATTCAAATCACATCACGTTTGGTTTGGCTGAGAAAAGCGGCCCCAAACACGCACAACAGGTTGGCTTGCTTTCCATTTTTCACATCTTTTCATTAAAACTTTTGTAGTCTAAACTCCAGGCTAAGACACTTGCTCCAGACGAATGCAAGACGTAAAATTAAAGTTTTTCTGGGTGACCTGGCATGGGAGAAAAACTCAACCAAGGCCCAGATATTCTTTTTTTTTTTTTTTTTTTTTTTGTCTGTGCTGCTGGCCTTTGACAAACACTCCCAAAAGCACATACCAGAGGGGATCAAGCCGAGTTCCTGATTACACACACATACACACACACAACCACACACACACGCTCAGTCCTCACAGAGGCTTCAAGGGCCGACGGCTGAGCAGAAAAACATTCACATTTGTGAGGGAACTAGATGAACATGTTGGATGAGTCCTTCATTGATGCTTAAAAGCGCACCAGAAGGGCTGCGCGGGCATGTTGGTGTGTTCACTGATGAGGTATTTAACTCCACTGTATAAGGTCAAACCCTCGAGGCTGACCGTCTCGTCTGCGTGGCTGGGAATGAAAATGAGCATTTGTGTAACTCTGAGGCCTGTTTGCATCTGTTTTCCAGTTTTTTATCACTAATGTGATGCTTAACGCGTGCACACCCCCTCCTTCATAAGCCGCCTTAATTATGTCCTCGATGATTTCCCTCCATCACCCGCAGCATGTCCTATCCTTGGACAGCAGCGCTGTGGAGAGATGAGGAAGGGACACAGGTGAGATGGAAATAGGAGGGATGGCAGCTGGAAAGGATGGAAGGACTGATGTAGAGAAAAAGAGACAGAATCTGTTTAAATATAACAGATTTTAGATTCAGAGTCGATAATGAGTCTGGGAATAATCATTTGCACAATTAAAAAATACTTTAGTCCTCAAAGAATGATAAACTAGACAGTAGCGCTAACTTTATTGGTTAATTCGGTTCTCCCTCTTTAATTAATTGTAATTTATTTACGTCTGGGTTTTGTCTTTGGTTAAAAAAAACGAAAACGGTTTGTAATTACGTTACATTAAGTTTTGTATATTTAACTTTAGGATTCTACGTTTCTTGTGCAAGCTGTAGGAACCAACAGATTTTATGGAGCGTGATTCAAACAAACCTCACTGCTGGGACTGTTATCTGAAAAATATATATAATGAGAGTAATGTAAATAAAAGGGATTTGAGATTCAAAAGTAATTTTTATTATTTTTTTTCATATTTGTTTGCTGCTACCAGGTTTCTGTAGTAACTTTGTTTTATTTCTGCAAAGCAAGGCTAGGCTTCTTTGTTTGCTCTTGCGTGTAACGAATAACTAGATTTGCACCGATCAGGCTTTTCTGGCTGATACACATTTCCAGTTCTCTTTCAGGCCTGAGCTTTCTATTCTGAATATGACTAATTGTATTTCTGCTTTTAGAACAAAGTAAAAGAGAAAAAAAATACTTTGATAAAGGCAATAGAATCCAACAGGCAATAAAGGAATTGCAAGATCATCCCTTTTAATGCATGAGAGTATATGTCCCTAAGATTTATCAGCAGAAAGCTCTTTGGTTCATGACCTCCTGATCACCGGTCTGACCTGCTGAAGGGAAAATCAGCTAATTTTAATCTCTGGCCAACATCTAATGTATAACATTATAGGGCAACATTCAAAAACAAATGCAACATGACACAACGTAATGTAGGTGGAGATATAATTTAAATAACTGATCATATGATGAATGATCACTGAGTAATGTCAGAAAGGTAGAAGCTCAAATGTAATTAAATATAGTGCTACTTTTAGTAGTGTCAGATTCTCTATTTAACAGCAAGGATGGAAATGCTTTTATTGATTGAGGTTTAGTACCTAAATAATTTCATTTAAAGCACCAAATTTTGGCACCTGCACATGCTTCATCAGCGTGGATCTGTGTTATTCAGCCGGCCTCTGATGGCTGCCAGAATGCTTGTGACTGGAAGGAGCAGGTTTTACACACACAGCTGCATAGAAATAACCTGAGAGTGCGTCACGAGTGAGCTTAGAAGCACTCTGGAGGTGGAAGTTGAACCTGTCTGTCTGCATGAAAGAGATACCTGTCTGTAAAACCTCAGAGGTGTCTATATTACCAGCACATAAACTGCAGGTCATCAATAATAAGAGTCCCTCTTCAAGCAGAGGGCCCCAGCGACTTGGTGTCTCCCTTTACACACTCAACCACGCTCGCCTCGTACATTTATCATTAGCAGCATAACCTGTGGAGAGCCAAAGGAGAGGCCAAAAGCACTTTGATATTTTCAGCTGAGGAACACCAGCAAATCTACTAGACTACCATAAAGTTTCATTTTTGCTTTGAAAGTAAAATGTGTTTTCTTGTCTTTTTTTGTCTTCATCATTGGTCAAATATTTGTCCTTTATTATATAGTACTGGCTTATAGTGTTGGGCCAGCCATAATTTTCAAGGTATTTTCTCTTCCATCAAGATTCTCTTTAATCTAGTCAACATATTTTAATCACTCAGTTATCTTGTCCTTGTTTATGAAGCTTCTTAAGTTTCTTCTATGAATAAATCTCACACAAAACTCTCTTAAACTCAGGAGATTATATTCACATTTTATAAAACTTAGACCCAGTTAGATTCAGAGCTGGGTTGTAGGGCAGCCTGTCACTAAGACGCCATTTGTCTCCATTTGCTAAGTTGCATCAATGAGAAATAATGAACATCACAGGGTTTTACAGAAAGAAAATGTGATTTTTATCTCCAACAAAGTAATTCCTCAACAGCTTTTAGCCAAGAACTGGTCCCACATTAAAAGCTTGAACTTCCACTTAAAATGACCTGCATCATTTTACCTCCCTGGGATGAGGACAAATATACAATAAAGCCGATTCTGCAAAAGCCTAATGACAATGAAGAATTATGAATTAATTATTAAACCCATGAAATTGATTCTAGATTGGTCTTTCTGACCTAATTTCTGTCCAGTCTGTTGAAACAACTGCCACCTGATCACAGGTTATTTTTCTACAGTCCCTTGCAAAAGTATTCAAAGCCCTTTGCATTTTGTAGCATTACAACCATCAACTCTGAGGTATTTTATTTAGATTTTATGTGATAAACCCCGCACAATTATGATGTGGAAGAGAAATGATAAAATGGTGGAGACTTTTGAATTGAGTTTGGGTATGAAACTATATCAAAAGCTTTTAACCTCTCGCAGAGTTTGACACAACTGCTGTCAGAAAGGCAAGAGGCTGGTGGTAAGTGGAGGAGCTGCAGATACCCAGAGCTCAGGTGGGAGAGTCTTTTAACAGAACGACTATCCATCGAGAGCTCCACAAATCTGGCCTTTTATGGAAGAGAGGCAGCCATTGAAAGAAACCTAGAAGATGGCCTGTTTGCAGACATGTGGAGGAGGCGTTTCTGCTCAGGTGGAACAAAAATAGATTTTTTTATGGTTTACATGCAAAACTAACTGTACATTACAGTGAATACACCCTCTCTGGGGTGAAACACGGTGGGGGCACCATCATACTGTGGGAGGAGACTGGGGAACTGGGTAGGGAGGATAGGAAGATGAACGGCGCTCTGGATGGAGCTGTGTTTGCCAGGTTTTCCTTTAACAAATAATTTTTAATTGATGTAATCTTTCCTTTCCGTGTCATAACAATGGACTTCTTTTTGTTGGTCTGTTCCATTAACTCTCAATATAAAACATTCAAACAAAGTTCATAGTGTCTGTATTTCAAATATACTTTTTTTATTTTCTTCTATTATCAGAGACAATGTTTTTTGTCTAAAAATTACTACGGTAACTTCTGTCTTCCTCAAAGGTCAACGAGCAGCAGCGGACGACTCCTCTGATGACAGAAGACACTAAATGCTATGTCTCAATAAAAGAAAACTTTAAAATTGGAGGTTTTTAAAACAAAAGATGGAAAATGTATGAAAAGTGCAGTATGGTAAACATGAGATGGTTTTGACGCAGCTCCATTTTGGTGTTATACATTGAAATTTAGAAGTTATTGAGGAAAATGAGGGTGTAGCAGGTTGTCAGTGTGAACAGAAGCACTTCACTTTAACTTTCTAACTTAATTTGCCAGCTTGTTCTGTAAAGCTCCACGCAGTTTTTTTTCTTTTCCAACGTCCTAACTTGTTTTCAAAGCGTGATCTCTATAGGCATGTCGCTGCAGAGACACATTTTGACTTTTAAATTTTATGCATATATCGTCCAATCCTGTGCGCTCCAAACCGCCTCCAAATGATGCTTTCACAAAGCAGATTGGAGGTGTGCATATTGGCTCCAGTTTTAATTCTTCCTACTTACATGTGTCTCCGTAAAAACCATCGTTGCAGCTTAAATCAGAAGAGGAGTGAAGAAAGAAAAGGTGGGGTGGGGGGGGGGGTGAAATTTGAGCTCTGATCAACATGTTTTGTTAAAGCGTGTAGAGTTTGTTTGATGGGCTGTAATCGGCTGACACGTGGGATAGTTTGCATGTTAGTTGCAGCCTAAGGCAGTTTTACTCCAGGTGTGAGGCGCAGCCATTGGACTAGTTGGACACGAACAGAGCACTTACCTTGCAGTCCAAAAGCAAAACTGCCTGATCTTGTCTCACTTTATTTTAGAAAAGAACGGACTTGAAACGATTTGCATTTAAAATATGTAACACCCCAAAAAAAACAACAACAACAACAAAAAAAAACCACGCTTGTTGTTTGGGTAATTTCTTTATGCGTTTTTGAAAAATTGACTCGGTACCAAACTGAGAGGTTGTTTAAAGCGGATGCCAGCGATAGACGCCGCATTTCCGTGCGTCTCCTCTCGTATTTATGTGCATTGATTGTAAATCCCAATCCGCAGAGATTCTGCTGCCACTTGTACGCACACAAGCGCACAATAGAGAACACGGATCGCAGCTTAGAAATGCTCCGTTTCATAACAGCATTGGAAATCGCTTATAGCCGTCTGGCTGACAAGTGCTGATTTGGGTTGATACGGCGCTGTGAGAGGCAGAGCGGCGAACAAGTGCGAGGGAAGGCCTTTTTCTCTTCTCCTCCATCTCTTTTTTTTATTATTATTCCCTCTGAGTGCCAAGAGGAAAAGCCAACTTGGTTTGCGACGGTTGTGTCTCCCCCTCACAAAGGCGGACGTGACTGCAGGGCCTTTCAACGGGCAGAGACGAGAGCTTTATCTGAAGATCCACTTCTCCACCTCCTCTCTGCCTTTCTATCTTCTCTTTGTTGTTCCGGTGAAAGCCTGTTAGCTCCGCTGTGCGTTGAAGGAAAGACGTGGTTGTTTCTGTTCTTTTTCCCCGCTGCTTTGTTTGCACATCCTCCATTACCGTTTGACTTCTTGTCTCAATTCAGAAATTCTCCCAAGTGGCAGCTCACTTTCATGCCTTGCACAAGTGATCATAGCTCTTGAACTTTTAGCCCATTTTGCCATATTCCAACCACAAATGGCAGCTTTTCACATGAGATTTCATTTGATAGACCAACATAAGCTGGTGTGTTATTGTGAAGTGGAAAGGGACACGAGGGCTTTAAAACCAAACCTCTGAAAAGTGTTATGGATGCTTTTGTAAAACCACATTTTGCTGCTGTTGCGCATCAAGAGACTTAAACTATCGGCCATTTGTTTTTTTAAATCGTTCTAGTTCAGTCAGATTGAATCGAGAGCATTGATGTTCCCTGCGTTCTTCACCTGATTGAGGTCTGGACTTTGACCGTTCTTGATCTAAACCATTCCTCTGTTGCTCTGGCTGTGTGTTTAGGGACATTTACGTTGTGGAAGGTTCACCTCCAGCCCAGCCTCACGTCTTTACGGCCTTTAACGCCTTTCTTCCATGATTGACCTGTATTAAGCTCCATCCATCGTGCCACAGTCAATGACCAGCATCCCTGTCCCTGCTGAAAACAAGCATCCCCCAGCATGATGCTACCAGCACCATGTTTGTTTAGTGTTATTTGCCTCACATAGAGTTTCACATGTTAACTTTCTGTGACCAGAGCTGCTCCTTCTGCATTTTGGTTTGTGGTAGACTACCAAAAGGATATCTTCCAATTTCCTGTCAACAATGGCTTTCTTCTCTCCGCTCTTCTGTAGAGGATAGATTAGTAGTTGTCTTCCACCTGAGAAGTCTATTGCATACATTGAGGGTGGTGGTTGGTTCGACTCCTCCCGCTGCTTCTTAAGCTGTTGTTTTTGTTTTCATGTTTGTTGTCAGATGATCCTCAGAGAGGCACCAGCTTCAGTCACAGAGAAGCAGAGGGAATCATGAGGGCAACCGGGCCTTCCTCCTCAGACAACATCACAACACTGTGAGTACCTCAGCGTGCAGCTTAGCCTGAATGTTGTTGTCTAACTGTGTCCTGTATGGAAATGAATCATCCATCCTCATCTGTTCAGCACTGCAGTGGTGACTCCCCTTACTACTGCATGACGCACAGAAAATCTTTGGTTAGAAAGGAGAAGAATGAAGTCCAAACCTGACTCCAGTCCCCTGAATTAAGCTTTGTTAAAGACTTGTTGAGGTGTGAGAACAGGACTTCATCGAAGACGGGCCAAAAAAAAAAATCTTCAGAAGAAACTTTGTTTTCCAGAAGCAATGGTCAACAATTCCTGCTCATCTGTGGGTACTGGCTCTGGTATTTTCCTGTTTTGTTTTGAAGCTACAACCCTTTCTGAATGAATAAAAGGAGACCGGACAGAAACGCCTTACTTCTTTAGACAAATGGAGCCAGTCTTTGCTATTGAATCTCACATTTGTATGGCCAGTTTCTCCATTCATGTTGTTACCTCCGTGTGAGGAACATCAGGTGAGGAATAATATTTCACTGTCTGCAAACAGGAACAATTGCTGTGCTGTCAGAAAATATTTGTCCCTTTCTTCTGTCACACCGATTTTAACATCAGTCACTTGGGTAAACACAAAATGCACTTTTTAAATGAGGATTTTATTCATAAGAAAAAAAGTTATTCAAACCAACCTGGCCCTGAGTGAAAAGTAATTGCCTCCTATGTTAAATCGCAAATGATCTATGATAAACGGCATTTTTTGTATAGTTGAGTCCAATTCACCAGCTACGCCCAGACCCTGACAAAAACAGAAGAAGTGAGCAAGCATTTAAAAAAAAGCAAGTATACATTTTTCAGATCTCACGTGGACCTGAAAGTTGATTGAAAGCCATTAAACCTGAGCAGAGCTGCAGGTGGTCGTTTCACACGTCGTCATAAACCTGCAGCTTTTTAAAGTTTAGCTCACTAGACATAAAGCCTCCAGACACATTTGTTAATTTGGTCAATTCATGCCTCCTCTCAGAGACATTCATCATGGTCGGTTCATGGCTCCCATAAGGCCATCAGTGGCCAGATGACCGAGCTGCCGCCTAAAACAACTTCCTCTCCCCCGTGAAATTTCAAATGTCAAAGCTTCATCAGCTGTGCCTCTTAACGCTTCCAGTGAGCCCAGATTTTAAAAAGCTGCTGGTCCAAGTCTGTCACCACAGCTCCTGACCAAGTCTCTGTCCCTGAGTTTAACACAAACAAGAACGACGAGAACCACGTATTGAAAGACTTACAACACAGACAGAACTGTCCACGTCTCTATTATTATGGGATGGCAGAGGAGGGAAGTGACGGATACAACATCTAACGTATCAGAGCATTTATATGGGATTTGCGTGCTTTAGAGAAAAAGGCGCTCTTGTGCTTTTCATCCTCGTAGGCTTTCATGGCTGTTTGACTGTAACGGTGATGACTCTCTGAACCCCCCCCCCCCCCCCCCCCCCCACTAAGCCTCCTCCATCCATCCCAAATCCCCTCCAATTTAAGCAATCTGGGTCCAGAGAGAGGTAAAGCGAGATGCTGTGGCCTAAGCTCTTTTTGTAAAAACACTCAAATAAACAAGAGGAGTAAAAATCACGTGGAAAAGAAGGTGATTTGGTGCCAGAACCTCGATCGTACTACCCCGGGTCATCCTCTGCTACCCCAACAGGCTGAGGAAGCAAAATCTCAAAACCTCCCAAAAGACAATGGCCTCGGCGAGGAGGAAACAAAGCTTCTGCTTTTTTATTTGACAATCACCCCCTCCTCCTTTAGAGGAAAAATTACTCTAAAGCCCCCCCTTCTCTAATCTGGTCTCCAATGAAGTTTCATTGTTTCTCATGTGAAGCCAGTGGCAGCTTAGCCGAGATGGAGTAGGGGAGGCATTATAACGCCGGCGCTCTCTCTCGTTTGGCTCGGCCAGAAAAGAGCAGTGAAGGAGAGGGGAGGCGAGCACAATGGCAGTTCGGGGGCTCCTCGCAGATTCCTGCGTTCTCCAAATCCGACTCTACGCTCGGAACAGTGAGGGACAACGAGACGAAAGTCTGGAAAGCGTCCCAACGTTCCTTTGATGGCTGCTGGCCTCTGTTGTTCATCCCGTACTCTTCTGTCAGAGGAGCGCAGAGACTGGGAGCGTTTTTCTCAGCGAAGGCCAAACTTATTGTGGCGCTCAGAACCAACAAGGAGCCTGAGCTTTGCACTGTTTCATTCTCTGATGAACCAGAAACTACCAACATCCACATTATCTGAACAGTCCAAATCCAGCCATCAGAATCAGGACTTGCTATGAACACTATAAAGATGTGAAGTTCGATTAAAACAACTTCCTGCTCCTAAAGTGAACATACAGCCGTCTGATCTGACGGTAAAGGCAATAACTGCATCATTTCAATTAATAAGCTAAGAATTGAGGGCTGGCAGAGTAAACTGAGTAACAACGTTGCTGTATGGAGGCAGTACCTGAGCTGGTCCTCTGAGTCTGGGTTTGGTCACAAAGAAGGCTAAAATCGCAGTGGGTCAGACCTTTTATATCTATGAGTGTCTACAGAGAGGAACTCACTCGATCCATCCATACATCAGTCAGTCACAGTTTCCCATCAGTACATTTGGTCTTTGTCTTTGTGTAATTGTTTTAACTGATTTCCACCAAACTGTCTCTATTGTCAGAATATTATCATTGAAACAGCAATTTTCTGTCTAAATGTTCATATCCTGGCGTTGGTGCTGCAGTTCCATTCAAAGGGTCCCTTTCACCAAACCTTCCTCCTGCAATACAACCAAATTGTTGTCCAAGCATCACACACGGCTTTGTCATAAGGGTTGATATTTTAAAAAGTAAGGGAGTAAACTCAAAAAGCTGAGTCAAGTGACCAAACTACACAAATGTATCTTAATACAGATGTATTGTACCTGGCCTTATATTTATGCGCATGACAAAATATGGTCCAGTGTGTTACATGGCCAGATAGCCAATGAAGGGTGAGCTGGATTTCAGTAATATTTTAGACTTTTTTAATGAAATGAGACACTGCATAATTAACATGGGTTCATGAAATCCACATGTAAATATGCCAGAGTTAGCCATAGAGACTCATTTTCAGATTTTCACTGATCTACTGAAGGTTCTAAGTGTTGTAATGTTCCTGATGTTTGGTGGAACACTGTTCCAAGTATGAACGGCTCTCACTGAAAAACTCATCTCACCAAAAGTAGTTTTTCTCAGAGGAATAGCACAGTCCCCCTGCTACAGGCATGTGCGCCCACAACAAGGTGGATATTATCCTGCGGAGGAGGCGGAGCCAAACCTTGTAATACTTTATAGTATCATGTCACAAAATCTAATCAGATTTATCCCAACTATAACATTTATTTCTTGAGAGAATTTGACAGTAATGGTAGGACTTGTGCTTCCGATCCAAAATCTTGAGTGCTTATAAACTCTCTCCACTGACTGCAGTGTTGTTTTACTTGTTTGGCTCCAACTTGTGAGACAATAGCGTATATGTGGCATAACCATGGCACTAAAATATATTTTTGCTGCTTCAGTAGTTACATTATGTCTTAATTGCCGAAATGTTGGCAACATGAATTTTATTCTATTCATTACTTTCTTAACATGATATGTAAAGGACAGTTTTAAATCAATAATGACCCCTAAGTGTTTGTATTATATTGTTAATGTGCATCCTGCAACTTCAACAGGTAGGCCAGGTTATTTGTTGAGCGACTTAGTAAAATACAAACAGTTTTATCAAACTTTTAAAAAAGAACTGTCAGCCAATTTTGTACAGATGTCATTGTAAATGATAGTTCATTTGCAGCTTGGCTTTTCGTTTTAGCTTGCAGGTATATGACTATCATTTGCAAACATTTAGCATGTAAAAGATAGACAGGCCTCAGGCAAGTGAAACCAGATACAAGAATCTTAGTATATATCACAGTAATTTCAAATACAACATCCTGAGTAGAAAAATGTAATATCAAACTTGAATGATTGGCCAATCAGCAGTGAAACTAAACTAATGCAAGAAAGATTGAAAATACTCATGGTGTCACAAATGTTAGACATACATAAACTAAGACCAAATCTGATTAAAAAATTACAAGGAATGCACGAGTTAACAAAAATCTGGCGACATTTGACTGTTAAATTATTGCCAACTTTAGTGGTTTTCCCAAATATTTTTAAAGCATTTTTGAAGTATCTCATTAAAGAATATTCATTCCTTTCTTATTGGAGAAATACCCTTAATTTGTCCCATGATTAACACATTACATAAATTGCACATTTATCTTTTAGAATGTCAATACTTGCTTGTCTTTTCACATAAACAGAGTTCATTATAGTGATGCTTGTACCACTAAATCATTGTTTTTTTGTAAGTTTCTCCAAATACATAAATGTTGAAACCAGGCATCACAACACATGTGCTTTTTCTTCATTGGCGTGTAATTTCATTTGTTACATTAATAAATATGTGGAGAGTTTCCTTATCAGCTCAGAAACCCAAAGTGAGCTCCCTGTTTTTATCATTTATAGATTTACATACAGTCGAGCTGGACAGTGGACTTTGTTTGTGCATACACGGTGTAACTATCTGAGTTACATTTCTAGGTTTGTGAAAGCCTGTGGGAATGTGGATGGTTGATATAAAGCTCGGTTCAGCTCTGATTAGAGACTCTCTGGCCAAATTCTGCTCTGTGCAATTACCAGATGTTTTTTAATATATGAAAAAGATACAAAACATGTATGGAAAACATATGCTAACATATGATGTACATACAACATACATAGTTTTCATATGATTCTTGTCAAATTTATTATTTTATATTGCATGAAATAAATTTAAAAGTGGCCACTTTCCAGAGTAAATCCTATCAGCCCCATGCGATGTGGAAAACACTTACATTTTTCATGTGTTTTTTTCTATTTCTTTTCCATATGGGTAACCAGCTTTTGCCATGGCTCGGTCCAGGTACTGAATGGGTGAATTATTGTACGGTGTGTTTGATAGATGTCTGTAGCACTAATCCGGCCCTGTTGTTGCTCTCAGACCGGATGGACGAGGCACACGGAGGAGACCACAGACCCAGTCCATCCATGTGACCGTCAGTCCAGATCTGCTGCAAACTCTCAGACAGACAGGTGGGTCTTCTGCTAGTCAGAACCAGAAAATACAAACACTCTGTAGCTCAAACAAACACAGTTATGTACAGTGCTCTGAAAAAGTATTTACCCCTCACACCTTTATTGTTTTTTAGCTTTGTTGTCTCCCTTTAATTTGACTGATTCCTAAATGCTGTTTGCACACTTGGCAGCAACATCAACCATCAAGTTTTCGTGGAGTATTTATTATTTATTATCACTGTGGGGGAGTGGTCTGTTTAATGACACCACAACATTTTAATCCAATTAAAGTCTAGACTTTGACTAGGCCACTCAAAAACATGTTTAGCCAGCAATGGTGGACATGCAGGTGTTGGTTGGACCAATGCTTTTTTTGTCCAGATATTTTTTGAGCAAAATGGGAGACGGACCTTTCTGTTCTTGCCCTCAATCTCTCCCCTGGATGCCATTTTTGCCCAGTTTCTTTTTTTATTGTTGAATCATAAACTCTGGGAAAATGAGGCCTGCAGAGCTTCTAGATGTTCTGGGTTCTTTGGTGACTTCCTGGAGTCGTTGACGTGCTCTGCATACATTTGTAAGCTGCTTTTCATATATCCTCTGGTTATCATCTTCCGATGTTTCAACCTGTTTGATAATCTGAGTAAGTCTGACACAAAAAGCAAAAAGAGAAAACAAATCTGCAAAGTGGCAAATACTATTTCACAGCACTGTTAACGAGCCATCTGTATTATTGTTGTTGTTGTTGTTATTGTTGTTATGTGATCTTCAGAGAAATGTGGACACTTCTTGAGGACTTTCAGAGCTTTTAATGGTTACAATCCAACAGTTCTCAGGCGACGAGCTGCTTTTCCTGCTCTCTGAACGTGGCCTGAGTGCTTTTCATTTGAAATGTCTGAGATCACTAACTGGTCTTTTAGGAAAACGTCCATTAAGAAAACATCACTTCTCTTTCTCTTCTCGCTCCTGCTCTTAACAGTTTAATAATTCCATTTTATTTGCGTTCAGCAATTGCCTCGGCACCAAATCACGCTGTCGCTTTATAATCCGGACTGTAGGCTATTGAAGGGAAAAATTAGCATCAGCGTCTTGAATATCTGTTTAAGGCATGCCGGGGTTTTAATGTCAATCACAGCCTTATTAACGCCAAACTCAAAGCGAGGGAGATCACCGTAAAGTGACAACACTTTTTACTTTCATTAAAAGCCAGGAAGGCATGGCGTTGGACTCTCTGAGCGAACATGTGAACCTGCTGAAGCTTTTTGCTGTCGAAAGTGTCACTGCTGGTTGACAGCAGCGGTGCTCTGTGGTTCTGTTTCTGTTTGTGCAGGAAGCCGCGGAGACGACACAGAAGGAGAGAACGTAAGTAGACGGACTGAGGGAGGACTACAGGCCTTTGCAAAAGCATTAATTCATTTGCTCACATTACAACCCATAACTTCTGTGTTTACTGGGATCTTATATCATAAACCAACATGAAGAAATTTAGTGAACAAACAGCATCATGAAGACTAAAGAACCAGGCAGACAGGTCAGGAATACAGTTGTAGAAAGGTTAAAGCCGGGTTGGGTTATAAAACGCTGAACTAAATTGTTCTCACTGTAGAGAATATGACGCAGGTGCAAACCTACCAACACGTCCCTCCATCTAAACTCACTGGTCAGTCAAGACGAGTATTATTTAGAAGAGCAGCCTATGGTAACTCTGGAGGAGCTGTAGAGATCCACAGCTCTAGTGGGACAATCTGTCAGCAGGATAGCTATTATGCACTCCAAGAATCTGGCCTTTCTACCATGGCAAGAAGAAATCTATTGTTGAAGAAAAACTTGAAGAAGTCTCATTTATACTTTGCTACAAGCCACAACAAATGTGGATGAAGGTGGCTGTGTCAGATGAGACAGAACTTGCATTTTTTTGGCCTTATGTGTGTGTCAGGAAGCTGACACACACACAACCCTGAACACACCGTCCTCACAGTGAAACATGTTGGTGGCAGCATCATGCTGTGGTGATGCCTTCATGGAGCAGGAACAGGGAAGCTGGTCAGAGCTGATGGGAAGAAGGATGGAGCTAAATGAAGAGGAAACCTGTTAGAGTCTGACTGGAGCGGAGGTTCACCTTTCAGCAGAACAACGAAACAGTCCGAGTTACAGTGGTTTAGACCAAAGCACATTCATGTTAGGGGCAGACCTAAATATGGTGGAGAATCTGTGGTCAGACTGACTGAATCAGCTGGTAGAGACGCCTCAAGACAAGACTCACCTGGGCTGAACAAAAATCTTTTTCCTTCTGTGTCCCTGTTGTGAGCGACTTTGAGTCACTGTCATATGAAATCCCAGTAAAATGCATTGATCTTTGTGACCGTAAACTGACAAAATGTGAAAAAAAAACAAAGTATATAAATACTTTTGTAAAGGAGCTGCATAGCCTTTCTTTAAATGTGTTTTTATGCAGATAATTTGTGTAATAAACATCTAAACATGTTTCCTTGTGAATGGAGGTTTGAATATTTATTCATTTTTTTATGTCCCAATTACACTTTTTATTCAAAACATATGTTTTTTTTCTCAGATTTGTTGTAGGCCCTTTGTGAAAACAACTGCAAGTCATTACATTCGTTTCACGATCTAACTCTTTGGAAGCAGGGTTTTGTAGACAAACTTCCAACTTTGAATCATTTGTTAATTTTTCTAAAAACAAAAAGGGCAATTTGTTGAGATTTCTTCGGACTCTTTGCATGCTTTCATTTATTAGTCTAACAGAATAACTTTTATAGTAGGGTTAAATTTGGCCGTAACCTTACTAAGATCTTATGAAAGTAAAATGATCCTTAACAGATGGTAACGTGATCGGGTTCATGTGTTTGTAAATACTGTTTTCTGTTTCTTTCAGGATGATCAGGACCCCGGGATGCTCCATGTAGTTCATTTGGGAATGGTATAAAAAAATTAGGCAATTAGTTTATTCCTTGTCGTCAAGACAAGACCTCAGTAATTACAAACCTAATGGATATTTTCTATTTGCAAAGGATACTTACCTGGAATATTATCGCTTTAATTATAAAAAGCTGAATCTCCACAATTAAACAATATTCAGGGAATCAGATTATATCAGATTTTTCCAAAAGGAATTCAAGTGATATTCTAAGTGAACGATGAACCAAAAGGAAACAGTTTTTCTACTGTAATCACATCAAAACCTGCCATTAACCCGCCTGAATCAAATAAAGACTTTTTGTCTTCATAGTGGACGTTGCAAACATCCCCTACATCTGTGTGTGTGTGTGTGTGTGTGTGTGTGTGTGTGTGTGTGTGTGTGTGTGTGTGTGTTAGTGTGTGTGTGTCTGGGCTTTGTAAATGTGAGTGTGTGTGTTTTGGCCGAGATTACGGGCCGCGGTTTTATTCATGAACGGGAGCCAGCCAGCGCCTTTAAAGCATCCATCGCGCGGAGCCCCTTTCCTGAACAGCAGCCACAGCCGTGTCAGAGCTGTCGACGCGCTGCTCTCGCCGACTAATCTGACAGCGCCGCGCGAGCTCTAATCCCTCACTGTATCGTAATCTATTTACTTTGCATTCTAAGAGGATTTCCACCAAAAAATATACAAGAAGTGATGCTGGAAATGGACAGAAGATCAACGAGGATGCTTTTCTGCTCCTTTTTTTTCCTTGTTGTTGTTTTGTTGGCTTTAAAAGGGGAGGGAAAAAAAAAAATCTTTGTATGTTTTTCGGGTAGTCAATCCAACACGAGAGGGACGGGTGAAAGGAATTACATTTGTGACTGATACTAATACTTCTCTTATGTAAACATCAGAATGTTGTATTTCCCCTCTGATGATACAGTCACACTGCAGAGGCAGCCGCTGATAAGTGGCATCTGTCAGTGCGCTCAGTGCAGCTCTTGACACGTTGATCATTTACAAACCAACACTGCATTATCTCCTGATTGTTCGTCTTGACAGTTCCCAGAAAAGCTGCAAAATTGCCTAAAAGGCGAGCCCGACCCCCTCCCATCTCCCCGGTGCCCTGCGCTGTCACATGTTTGACACACAAATGGTGGAATCGCACAAATTAAATAACATAATACAGAAACACAAAGTACGGGACCAAACGGTCTCCCTTTGAGCAATTATGTCGGCTTTGTGAATTCACAAATGCTTCATTTAAAACGTGGCCAGCAGCTTTATTGTAAAACACTGCCTCAGATCTTTGCCATCCGTGATGACTTGCAGAGATAGGCTTATTAGAGGTATTAGCATACTGCGCGGGGTGCTGGGGCTGTGAAACGGCCTTGTTAACATTTTGGAAGTGAATCAACCCTCCAGCACTCAGGTTATCTGCCCTTTTTTTTTGCCTCCTCGGTGCAACAGCTGTGCTGAGTTTCAGCAGAAGCCCTATAGCACCTAATGATGCCCCCTGATTGGACCAATACTGTCTCCCCTGAGGGGGACAGGCCCCCGTGTACGGGCTTATTTCTGCTGTGCACAAGTCTAATAACTAAAATATCACCGGACACTGTGTCGGGACTGTTCCAGGCGTCAAGCTGACAGATTTACTAACCGGTCTGAAGTGTTCAGGAAGTGGATGAGATCAGGAGCACGGGCTGTTTTAATGCAAGGATCCGTCTCTAAAACCAACACATGGTGTTCTTTTGATCAGAACAAGTTAACTTTGTGTGAATTTTCTGTTGACTAAACAACCGGTGCCTCTTTAAACGGAGAAGTCTCTTAAATCGGTTTTATTTGCCAGTAATAATCTGGTAGTTTAATCGCATCTTGATGACGAGAAGCATCAGTCTGAAAGTACAGGAAACTAATTGGACATACTGAATATTTATTTGCCTCCAAGTCACTTTTTAGCTGATAAAAATCAGATTGCTGCTCCTTCATTGCCTCTAATTTACTTCCTTATTTAGAGCCACTTACATCAGCGGTTGTTGTTGAATAACAACAATACATGCATAAAGTCTAATCACCACATTTTCCTCTTAGAGCCAAACGCCTGTGATTATCTCTCAGGAGATTGTCATGAACGAGCTTTATGACAATCGGTGCAAATTTGGATTTGTTACTTTTAAGAAAACGAATCGAAACAGGAAATGTGGCCAACAAGTCAGTTTTCACACAGAGACATGAGGCTGTGTGGGAAACGTTGACGCCTGCGGGCCAACAAGCACCCATTAAGCTCTCCCAGGTCTGGAGGGGGCTGCAGGGAGAAGACAAGTTGGGACGAGGGTCTGCCGCATCCTTTTCAGGTGAGATAATTCCCCTCAAATACCTTCCTAATCCATCCCTCCTCTCCGAGATGCAACCGATTTACAAGGAAGGAGACTGGGAAGCGAGGAAGTCGTCGGGACAAGCAGCAGTCATCTGAAGTTTCATCTCTAGGGAGTGGCCTGTTTAGAAACCACAGAGAGCTGCTGTTACCAGACCAGTTCAGTCTGATTTCCTATCAGGTGTAGCAGGGAAGGAAGGAAGGAAGGAAGTAGTTTGATTGCTCCGTTGACCTTAGAACAGCTGTTTCTGTTTTACTGCCCTATCTTTGAACTTCGGGAAGTTTGGTTCACCACGCTATGTTTTGGTTAGCATGCTAACATTTTAGCAGCCCTTTTTACCCAAACGTGAGGACTTTGAAATCTTTGAGCTGTGTCTTTCTAACAGAAACGTCAACAATAATGTGTTGAACACCTCGTTAGCCATTACATATTTAAAGGTTTTTGCTAGTGTTGTTTTCTTAACTGTTTAACGGAGCTGAAACATTAGCCTGTACAATGATAATGCTAAAGAACTCAGTCTTTGCAATAAGGCTGGTAAGAACCTTTCTAACATACAGTAAAGACACAGGGAAAAACAACCAGCTTTATCTCTAAAGCACAACTACAGAAAAATTATTTTTTCTTTAATTTATCGGTTTTATAGCCCAAAACATGAAGATCTGTGATGACCTGAAGTAACTTTTTGTTCACTTTCGTTCATCTAAATCAGGATGGGCGAGGACAGCATCCTACCTAATATGTAAAGTACTTTTTGTGATTACCAGCTTGAAAGGCTCTGCATTTTCAGCCCTAATGATGTTGGAAGTTCTCAGCATCACGTTTTAAGGCAGCTGGAAATCATTCAGTGTCATTTTTTTTCATAGGTGAGAGGATTGGAGTTTGGTGGAGGAGCCCATAATACAGTCTAAACTGTGTCGTGGGAGATCATTAGCGCCTGCTTCGTTATTGTTTTCACTTTTGTCACATGCACCAAAACAACGTGATTGGGTTTACTTTTGACCAATTGTACTTTGTGTTTAAATAGCCCAGTTAACACGTTTTATCTTCAGTATAATTGTCTCTGTAATCATCGTCAATCAAACGCATTTAACTACAGCCCATGGTGTCTTAATCAGACTCTGGAGGACTTCTGCTGAATCCCCGTAGCAAAGTGGTAGTGACGAATTCCTGACTATGCCGACTGTAAACAAGCTGCAGAAGTTGTCATCAACCACAGCATCCTCTCAGCTTAATAATAAAAACACGTTACCTCCTCGTCTTCTCGACCACATGCAGAGAACCAGCCCTACAAGCACTTTAATGAAGGTTCCTCGAGATGTTTTTTTGGAAACTTGTTTTTAAACCTCCGTCTGGTCTTCTCACCTGCTCTAAGTTTGGAGGTCTGGTCTTTGCTGATCATTTCAGAAATCCCAAAATGGAACCAAAGAAACCTGCTTTCATCTTTGTGCGCTCAGACTGTGACAAAACAAGAGGCACGAGGAAAAGGTTAGGTAACAGAGGCCTTGGCAGACAAAGCAAGGAAACCAGAGATGGCGGTCCAGTCTACACCCACGTCGCGGTACAGTTGCCCCCAGATTAACCTCTGGAGTAAATATAATCCTACTCGTCAATTCCTCTCACTGCTTTAGCCAACGAAAGACAAGAAATTGTGTATTCTTTTTTTCTTCTCTTGCGTGGAGATGGAAGAAAACAGCCCTGGCATGCAGGCCATTATCAGTGCGGCCACTTATCGAGGCCTGTGAGATCTGACAAACCAGAGCAGCGGTGGATCAAGCTGCTTTCGTCTTCTTTCTCTCCCTCTCTATGGCAGATAGAAATCTAAACACTAATGCAAATATATAGTGCAGCATGGTTCCATGTTAGCGGGTTTCCGGTCCAGCCCTGTTTTACACAACTTCACCTTAGAGGCCAAAGGGTTAAATGGTAGACAACAGGCGTCGTCAAGGTGCAATCGATGGGGGTATTGAACAGCGTATGGAGACAAAGACCCTCAGCCGGGGTGAAAACGCTGATCCCCCACACATGCAGCAGCAGCCATTAACTTTTTACCTCTGAATGCATCTGCAGGATAGTCTGTTCTGACGTTTTCCAGCAGTTTGGTTATTTATGCAGTTCGATTTCAGAAGCTCGGGTCTTAACATCGCTCGGGCAAAAGATCTGATCAGTCGTGAGCTACGTCGCTTTGAAAACACAGCCTTACCTTAAACCTTCTCTAAAACAACATGAATGCTGGCTGCTACAAGTGCATCTTGAGCCAAGCGAGAAACAGTTTGACTTGACAGCATCATCAGCTCAATAGCTTTTGAACCCTTCTGAGGTTAAAGATGGTTTTTGTTCTTACTCTTTCACTCGTGACGCTTTTACAGTTCAGATGAGGCCATTTTGATCCAAGCGCTTCTGACTTCAACTACTGAGTTCAGCATCTTCTGGAGGTGAAACCTGATTGGGCATTAAAAGGAGATGTCAGGAAACCCATCTTAATTTGCTTGTTTACTTTTTTTGGTTTTAAACGCTTAATTTAAAAATATCTTTCCAACAAACAAGGCATTAAATAAAGATTTGGTATTCGGGTTTTAGGGAGTGTTCATTGTGTGTTTGTCTGTGAGATTCAAGGCACAAATTAAAGAAATAAAGTTATTTATAAAACACATCTGTTTTTGTGTCATTCGTCTCAGATTTCAGGGTTTTAACATCAGGATTTAGTTGAGACCTTGCCTGTATTTCTAATATCAGACATTTCAGTTCTTTAGAAATATGGATGCAGGACATTCTGACTCACAACGCAAATTTCTGAAATTACTACTCAGCATTTTAAAGTGTCCTAAATGATGGAGAAGCTCCTACTTTGGCGACATTTGTTCCTAAAGCCTAACCTAAATTAACAGATAATTGTGTGTGCGTATATATATATATATATATATATATATATATATATATATATATATATATATATATATATATATACACACACACACGTTAATTTTTAATCGCTCAGATAATTGTTTAAAGTTCCACCTTTTTACGCGCAGGAGCACATAAAATAAAAATACAAACGAAAAACATCTTACACTCTATAGAATAATGACTTCTCTCCCTTAAGTATTTTAATCCTAAAGGACATTTTCTCTCAACCAAGCCTTTAATCCTTTTTCCTTTCAGTCCCATAACAGTTTATTTTTGCCCCTGCAGACAAATATTTTGTCGGCTGTATAACCCATTCGCTCACACTAAAGGCTCTTTATTTTTGGGTCACAGCTGCCTCACGGAGAACCTGTGGCTCCTCAGAACTCCTTAAACAAATCGCGCAAGATTGGTCCGCAAATGTTTGTTTGATGCAAATCCGAACAAATCCGCCGCTGTTGGCGGACATGGCGCTGCGCTGTTTGCGCGTCTTAACGCCAAAGCTTTTTGATGTCCAGTCCCGGCCGATATTTATTCAGCTGCTGCGGCTCTGATTTACACAGAGAGCGGCGGCAGGACGGGAGGAGAGAGGGCCCGGCTCGATCAGGCCGGTCAGGAGCAACTGGGAGTTTTTTTAGCTCGACGCATTTTGAAACGAAGCAAACGCGTTTCGTTTGGAGCGATTTAAAACGCGCCATTTGGACTAGAAATTACAGATCATGTCAAAACTACGCCATTTGTGGCGTAGTTTTGACATGATCTGTAATTTCTAGTCCTAGAAATTACAGATCATGTCAAAACTACGTTTTAAAGAAATAACATACGATCGCAAGTGATATGTTCACGATTTGACCAAATAAATTGTAGTTTAGTTTCACAGCGGGTGTGTTTTGTATTACCCCATACAAAAAAAAAAACAAAAAAAAATTATCCTGCGTACAATAAAATCAAATCGTTAAGCTGACTAATTCCGGTCTTTAGTTGAAAAGGAGCCATTTGTCGTTTCATAAAGCAATGTTAGGACAAAAAGATTATAAAAAAAATAAAATAAAAATCAGCAGTGGAAAGTTTCATAGCCAAATTACGTTTTGTTAAAACACCGATGGATGAGCAGGCTGTTGTGCTCAGTGCGGCCTTTTAAAGACCTGGCGCCATCCTTTATTATCATTATTATTATTATAACTTTCCCTGTCTTGGTGTTGCCTGCAATAAACGCATCAAACACACCCTTACATGTGACCCCCTAACCCAGCCCCACCTCCCTAATTACCGCATCAGAGAGCCCGAGATTCCTGCGGGTTATTTTGGAGAAACCAGGAGTAATTATCACGCAATTACTGCGCTGCATTCAATTACGCCTCGATCAAATGTCTTCCGGCTTACTCTTTTTTTTTTTAAACGGCAGAGTCAAAATAAAAATAAATAAATATAACGAGCCTCCCTAAAGCAAGAAGAGACTTTAGTGTTTCAATTTGAGGCAGGCAGAGAGGATTAAACATCCGCTCTCTAAAATGGAAATGCGGGGCCCTACATGCGTTCGAGGCTTGTTTTAATTACGCTCTAATTTGCATTTACCCCGCTATAATTAGAGAGAAACAAAATAAACAAGCCTTTAAATAAAAGTGTGACTAGTTCAAATGACAGAAAACAGCAGTGTTGATTTTGTAATTTACAAGCATCTAAAAAAATGCATTTAAAAAGCTCCCGGATGGGAGTCAAGCTGAAACAGAATCCACTTATGGAAAATAAATTTGGACTTAAGGGATCTTTATTGGATGAACATGTATGCAAGTGTGGTTGCCTTTAAGATACATTCAATATCTCACTCTCGTTTGGAGCATTAAATCCACATTTCCTCCTCCAAAACTAAAAACAGAAAAATACTTTGACTCCATATTTAAGCCAAGTGCTGCGGTTCAAACATGTCCAATATCACCACAATGCTGACGAGAGGAGGCTGAGTTGGAAAATGTAGCGGCTGCAATCATGTCTGGATCCGGTCAGAAGCCTTTTTTTTTCTTGAATCCAAGACATCTCAAATTTCCAAAAAAAAAATCTGAATAAAACCATGTGAAAAAGCTCAACTTCATGGCCAATTTATCATCTTTGGAATATTTAGAAAGATTTACATACAGTATTTTTTTTTCTCCCAAAGTTGTTATAAACAATTTCAAATTCAGAATAAAAGAAAAAACAACTAAACATGGTCACTGTAACTGACCCAAATAGATATTTACATATTTCAGCTCCTCGCTGTAGCTGACTAAAAATCTCTGTCGTCCTAAAATAACAAATTTGAGAAATAAAAACTGTACAGAATTGGATGGGTTGGAGGTAAAAGGGGCGCAGCAGGCAGGCTGTTCCCGTCGGTGCACCAGAGGGGAAAATATTCCTCTCATCCAGAGGGCTGCTGGTCAAAAGGAGTTTGTCCAAATAACTTCTGCTGTTTTCGTAAAACAGTTTAAGCTCCTCCACATTTTATAAAGCCTCTCCTCATCGTCACAAATCTGCTCCGGATGCTCAACAGGATTCAGGATTTTATTTATTTATTTTTTTGTCATTTTTCTTTCTTTTTTCTTTTTTTTAAAGATACGGAGAACAAGCGGGAGGAAGAGGCAGTTCGACTGCTGAGCATCCCTGCTGCTATCGTTTTGTTTCATAAACTCTTTGTTTTTAATAACAAGCAACAAACTAATCTGGAGAATGAACGCAGAGGGCGCAGGAAGGGAAAGGGCAGAGAAAAGGCTGATCACAAGACCTGGAACCTCCAGGAGGCCTGGTCTTTGTAGTCCAAGCAGTCCGTGGCATTAAAGTTGAGCTTCCACGAGGAGGCTGCAGTCTGCTCTTTGTAATCCAGGCAGTCAGAGGAGTTGAAGGCCAGGCCGGAGCCACCGTAGGCCTGGTGGTGGTGATGGTGGTGGTGCCCCGACGACTGGCTGATGTGGTGGTGCGGATGGCCGGACATGGAGGAGGCCGTCATGGGGCTTAGCTGGTGGGGGTGGTGGTGGGAGTGCATGGGGGCCAGGTAGGAGCCACAGTCTACGCTGCTGAAGTAGGAGCTGGAGGGGGCGGGATAGCCCTGGCCGTAGCCCGGCGTCTGGTTGTAGGACATGGGGTAGGAAGTGGCGGCGGCAGCAGATCCCGACATTGAACGCTGCATGCAGGAGGCGTTAGACGCGGGTCCGGGCTCAGGGATGGGGGCGACGGCAGGAGCGGGGGCGTTTCCCGGAGAGATGGCAGGGCTCCAGATGGAGGAAACGGTGCTGATGGAGGTAGAGGTGCTGCTGAGAGCTGCAGGACCAGTGTGGTTGGAGGACGAAGTGGACGAGGAGGAAGAGCCCGTGCTGGAGACAGCAGGAGGGGTGAACTGGCCGCTGCTCTCTGATCCGGTGCTCTCCCGGGCTGGAGAAGACTTCTTCTTGGGCGGCCTGGCTTTGGCGCTGCTGCCACTCTGCTGCTGCTGGCGACACTTGGCCCTCCTGTTCTTGAACCACACCTACGACCAAAAGACACCAGGCAGGAGTTACCAACCTGAGCATTTCATGAAAAAAAAAAAAAAGAAAATTGAAGGAAAAAACTCCTAGGCCATGCTGGGAGTACATTATGGAGGAAAATTGAGGGTTATTATCCATCGAGGTTCATTTCCACCTCGGCCCCTTGGCTTGGATCAGCCAGGGGTCTAATTTCATAGCTGGTAGACGGCTCTAAGATAACAGGCTATTGAGTTTCACCACACAGTAGGGTAACTCTAGAGCACTGAGAGGGTAGGATCTTGTAGAGCATTTTGTTTCACACACACATTCTGAAAATAACTCAAACTGTGAGACAGAGGCCTTGGTTTCCTCCATTATGCCCTTTAAGAGTAGTATTTGTTTGGCATTGTGGTGCAGCAGTTAAATGTGTGCACAGTATTTCCAGAGAGCGTTCTTACACCTCGGATCAAATTACATCATACACTTCATCCAGCCTTAAATTAAATATACAATAAATCATCATCTATGAGCAACTATTCAAAACAGTCAGATTTATTGTTCTTTTATCTGAACTTGCTTTGTTTTCCAGGTGACCAAGGTAATCTCAGTTTTTATAGTGGTTATAGAAGCTTTCCCAGTAGGCTAAATAACAAGCTGATAGCTTAATGGTCTATATTATAGACCATTAATTAATTTTAGTCATAAATTAGGTTATTATTGCATTATAGATCAATTACTAAGCCCATAAAATTTTAAAGACTGTCAAATCACAAAAATATCAAACGTTATTTATTTTCTTTTAAGAATATGTAGTAACGTAATTTGTGACATTTTCAAGCAGAATTAAAATAAAAATATAAAGCTAATGTCAGATATAGGACTGCTAGCTAGCAGGTGACCGTTGACCGTTAGCTAATGAATGTTCTGGATCAAATGACGTCACTAACGGTAAAAACAAATAAAAATCTCCGGATGATATTAACTTTTTTTTTTTTTTTATAAAACACTAAAACTACTCACAACGACTTACAAATTATATTTTCACCGACTTTAACAATTCCGCCCCGCTGTGTTTATTTTTTATTTATTTATTTTTTATTTAAATTTTTTTATTTTTATTTACCTGAACTCGGGACTCCGGCAGGTTGATCTTCAGCGCCACCTCCTCCCGCATGAAGATGTCCGGGTACCGGGTTTTGGCGAACAGAGCCTCCAGGACGTCCAGCTGCGAGCGGGTGAAGGTGGTCCGCTCCCTCCGCTGCTTCCTGGGAGTCGCTGCAGGAACACAGACACGGCCCACGAAGGAAGAACCACGGTGAAAAACACGAATAACGTGGGAACACGCTGGATATCACGCTCAGTCACAGGTGTGTGAGGAAGTTAGCCGTCCGGCTTTAACCGGGTTTAGTTTGTAACTATTGCGTCATTTATGCAAACGCAGGCAGAATCACAACTAAAGCAGTGAGTCTATCGGCTGCTGCTTTATTCATGGGGCCACAGGTCTTTACACACAGGCTTGCCAGAGTTTTCACCCTGGACGCCATTCCTGACCCACCCGGGATTCGAACTCGTGTCCCTCGCATGAAGCATAAGGCCGCTCCACCAGCGTGGTACAGTAAAGTAGCAGCTAGCTCAATTCAGCGGCTTTGTGCGCGTCGGGGCTCCTACCTGGGTATCCCACCGAGGGGTGCAGCAGGTCCATGGCAGCGCCGCTCAGCCCCAGGCCATTGACCCCGTAGGGGGGCTGTTTGAGGTAGGACATCATGCTACAGGCGGTCACTGCTCCACCCAGCTCAGGCCAGTGGTTCAGCTTCCCCCGATGCTGCAGCTTGACGGAGCAGGGGGCCGATCCAAGTCACTGCGCACAGGGGCAACGAGGAGAACCAGCGAGATGAGCACAATCATGATGGAAAATAAACACAGAAATAAACAAACGATAACGTAACATAAGCAAAGAGTTTCCCCCTACAAATGTAAACACTATAGATACTAAATAAAGTTACCATTGATCGGACTGGAGCAAAAAACAAACAAGAACATTTTAATAAAGGCCACTTTGTAATGCCTTAAACTGAAAGAAGAAATTAATCAAACGCGTCCAATTAAATCTATTTACGTCTCCGTGGCAGCAGAACCCAGAAAAATATTTTACCACCACGGCCACTAGACCCGACCAGCAGTCCTTTAGGAGGATTTATTAGAAATAATAGAATTAATTCAGTAAATAAAATCAGAAGAGGCCATTTGACTGCCTCCAAAACTCGAACTGTAAAATAATAATAGGCTAATTTAGAAAAAGGATTTAGAATATTATCGCCCGTTTTAAATTGTAAAAGCTAGAAAAAATTAGACCAAGGAATAAGGGATGCTGGAGGTAGGGACGGTGTAAAGTTGTTAAGACTGAAGCCGTCCCAGCATTTATTTCTGTTTATGTGCCTCTAAGCACGCAGGCATTTCCCCAGGAATCCTGCAAATAATACAATTTCAACTTAAAATGTATCGATTTTATTGGTCGGTGCTTTTTTTTTTGTTTGTTTGTTTTGTTTCAGAAATGCATGGACACTCTGAATAAAACAATAAAAAAATAAATACAATAAAATCTTTGTCGTTCAATATAATACATTTAGATAGTTTTGTGTAATAAAGCCAAACTTTCAGGATTAAACTGCAGTCAATCTCGGCTGTGTGTGTTATGGTGTGGGCTGACCTGCTCTCATTTAAAGGAAATATAAATATTATATTTATGGACGCTGTGGATTTTTTTGTAGGATATTCGGTAAATTGGTTGCTGTCAGTATATTTCTGTTTTTTTTTTTTTTTGTTTTTGTTTTTTTAACTTTCATGCATTTTAACCCAAACTGGATCCGCTGCACTAAACCAGAGGAGCTCCTCGGCCCAGACATAAATCCAACAGAGAATAAAACTAACGCTAACCAGGGCAAAGTTATATACATTTACTCCAAAAAGCATTTTGGAGATATTTCACTTTAAGATTATGTGGTTATTATTTTAAAATCGACATCAGTTTGAATTAAGAACCCGATTCTAATTAAAAAAAATATATAAAAACAACCAGATCTGAATATTTTAAAAACAATTCACATATTTGCTTTTGCATTGAACGAATAAAAAAAGCGAGGTAGAAAGTTAGATTTTGCCCACAGATGTAAAGTAAAGGCAGTTCTGCGGTGTGCAGAGCGTGAATTAAATCAGCGCCGTGTTCTGCACCAGTGAGGCCCAGACCGGCCGAACCAAAGCAGCCCGGCGCGTCTCGCAGGCCGAGGAGGAGGCAGAGAGGCGACAGCTCGGTGCAAATGAACTCCATTAGAATTTAGATTAGACCTCCGGGGAGAGAGAGGCAGCCTTTCACAAGGGCTCTTATCAGAGAAAGAAATTAACAAAAACCAAAACACGCCTCTCCAATTATCTGCAGAGTGCTTCACACGCTTTAATGGCCAATTGCGCCCAGTTAAAAAAAAAAAAAAAAAAAAACTCAGAGGGAAGAATTGGAAATGAAATATGAAAATTATCTGGAGGAAAGTTGATCCGACCGAAGCCTAAAGTCCCTCTCCATGCGCCATTAATTGATATATCTGCGGCAAATTGTCACGCAGATGATCAGAGAGCAATTAAATTAGTTTCAGACACTTTATCTGCAAAATAACCACAAGAACAAAAAACAAGTCCGAGTTAAATGAAAGTATTAAAAAGTCCAAACAAAAACCCAACTTTACCTTGTTTCACCCACTCCTCCTTTCCTCCAGAGCCCTCGGACCGCAAGAGGCGAGTAAAAATTATCCAGTAGGAGGAAGTCCGCAGAAGAAGCCGCAGACTTGCTCAAACGCAAACGACGGTGCGCAAAGGCAGCGGCATCACGGGGGCAACAGAAAGGCGCACAGAGCTCAGCGCGTCCTCGCCGCGGTTCCGGACGCTCTTCCAGCCACACAAATCAAACTCATTTGCTTTTTCAGGGGGGCTCGCCGTCGTCTGTCAGCCTGTTAAAGGTGATTTCTAATGGAGACGGATGGAGATTGATCACCTTCTCTCCGCCCCGCGCCTCTATGAGCGGAGGATCACCTGCGGGATCCGCCTCCCGCAGCCAATCGCAGGCCGCCGCTGGCCGTGACGGACGGCGCGGGCGGCCAATGGGCGCAGAGAGGCAGCAAGAGAAGCCCCCCCCCCCCCCCCAACCTCCCTTCCCTTCCCCGCTGCACCTCCTCCACCACCGGTCCCGGAGAACGGGGGGGCTGGGGGGCTTTTAGAGGAGATGGAGCCGATTCGGAGGCCTGCAGCAGGGACAGGCCTGCGCTCTGCTGTGCGCCAAAGGAACGAGATGGACTCAGGGGGAGATGGTTTGCTACGAAGAAGATGTGCTTTGGAAACTTTAGATGAAACTAAACGTGCGGGAGTTTATTTTATTTACAAAATTAATTATCCATTTAAGCGTCAGGTCGTCTGCAAATCCGGGATTTTTCTCCTGAATTTACACCAACAGGAAGAAATCTTTGGGAGATTTTGAGGCTTTTCTGGGTTGTTAGTTTCCCTCTCGGTTTATTGCAGCCAACCAGCACTTTTTTTAATTCTTTTTTATTTTAGTTTCCTTTTAAACTCCGACGTTCTTCCTCCTTTTTTAAAAAAAATAAAATAAAACAAAGTGTGTGTGGTGAGTGGGGATAAAACCAGGCGCAGAGAAGTTAAATTCATCCATTTTGATTTTTATTGATACCGCCACCCCCACTTCTTTCCCCCTTTCTTTTTTCCTCTTCTCTCTCTCTCACACACACCTCATGAATATTAATGAGCTTTAATCCCCATTTAGAATTACATTTGAGGATGGTTGACGTAAAGTTTAACAGGGAAAGACCTCCAACTCAGTGCGGAGGAAAAACTCAGCGGAACAAGGTGCCGCCGCTGATGTTTTTCAGCCGCTGATGTTTTAAAAAGCTGAATCTTTTAAACTGAGCGGGTTTAAATTCTCTGACCTTTTCCTGACGGAGAAGGTCACATAAACTCGGCGGATCTGTTACACGTAAAATAAATCAAAACGGAGCAATGTGCAGAGGAAACGGCATCTTTAGGCGTTAAAGCATAAATGAGCTTTTGCGTAAAAAAGTGCAGATAAGTGTTGCAGGTTGGGCTGCGGAGGCCTGCGGTGATGCTGCCTGCACGGAGCCAGCGGACATGGCGCTCTTTACGCACACACACGGGATCAAATCAGATCAGAATCAGACATGAAAGAAGCAGGGGGGGAAATGAAGGGTGGTTTAAAAGAGGTCAAAGCCTTTCCCCGCACCTTTTCTGCATTTTATTCCTGAAGTCCAAGCAGCCAGAGGCCCGCCAAAGATCCAAAATACCAGCACCCCTCCTGTTCACAAGCGCGCACACAGAGGCGCCGTTAAATTATGCAAAAAGGCCATTCAACAAATATGGCCTTCCCAACACAAAAGAGACGGCTTATTCTGACATTTCCCCTCACGTTTCTTGTTTTTTTCCTCTTCCTTTCTCGATGTGAGACCTCCAGATAAACCCCCCTGAACAAGAATCAAGTTATCAACTTGCACCAAGCTTTTTGTAATAAGAGCATTTTGTCTAATCCCAAATTGCAGAAGAATTTTCTTAATGCTGAGCTGGTAAAGCCTGGGATTAGAGCGCAGAGGAGAGGAGAGGAGAGGAGAGGAGGGGGGAGAAAAGTTTTGTCCCTTCAGCCGGGAGGATTGGAAGGAGCGCGGATCTGCGGGGATGTTGTCGGCGCTTATTAAAGCGATGATGCCTCCGCCTCAGCGTGGCTGGTTGCGGGAGGCTGCGGTGCCGCCGCACCGACAGCCAGAGCCGCGGCGCCGGCCGAGCGGCGCGCCGCGGCGGGCCGGCAGGACCAGCGCCGGAGACACGGGGCTGGATCCAGGTGTTATTTCTCTCTTTGTGCCGCTGCTGGGACCTCCATCAGGTCCCCACAGCCACGGAGCGATGCGGCAGAGGTAAGACACGCATTTAATTCACTTAGTTATTATTGTTGTTACGGTTTTATTAAAGCTGACGCTGGTGCAGTTTCAACGAAGCGCGTTTTTAAATTAACTGGAACACGTTTAAAACATAAAAAAACAAAGTTTGGCTCATCTATAATTCTGCCAGGATTTTTTTAAAGTGCTTAAAATAGCCTGATAATTTTTTATGCATCTTAAAAGGAAACAGTAAACAGGGAGCATTATTTTAAGGTTTAGACACGCACACAAACCCAGCGCGTAAAACTAAACGCCTCACGGGACGCGCGTAAAGTGCGCGCTGGCGTTTCGGTCCCAAGCAGAGAAGAAACAAATGTGGAAACGAATTTGAAAGTGTGAGAGGAGCCGAGGAGGACGTCTGCTGTCACAACCGATTTCCCCGCTTTAATCGCGGATGGGAGGGAGGGCTGACCTGCGCTCATCCTGCGTTTCCAGCGCGCTTTCGGGGGGACGCATTTCACAGGTTGGCCCAGTTGGACACCCGCCTGCGCGTCAGTGCAACTTAAAAAAAATCCGCATTTTAAAAAGTTTAACTAAGGGATGTGAAGTTGTTTTTCCGTCCTCTCCAGGTCGGCCCATCGGCTTCAGCAGCGGCCCGGACAGGTTGGACATCCGCTCCGAGAAATAAAATATTTCTTTGAGTCTCCTCCTGGGGAAACTGTGACCCTGAAGTAAAACCACACACGTTTTTATGTGCTGGACAAACACTTACCGCAGAGCGTCGACTAATAAAAGGAGCTGACGCTTAAATCCGCCAAAATGGGCATTTCATGAAGTGTCTAAAATTAGCGCCAAACACAGAACAGTGCAGCTGAGCTGGTGGAGAGCAGCAGCTGAAGCCTGGTGACAAAGAGAAAAGCTCCAAGTGTGTGCTGTCCAGGATATAAAACACAGGATGACATGATATTCACCTTTAAAACACACAAATCCACTTTGAGTGATACAAAAGACGCGGCACACCTTGCTCTGGAGTATGAAATCATAAAGACTTTATTACTGGAGACTTGGGTTATGACTGGAATAAATAATCAGATAAATGTTCACAGGTAAAAGGACACGTGGAGCTCTAAGAGATGCAAGTGGAAGCATTTTTTTTCCTCCTCTTCTGAGAACAATAAATAGGAACCAAAGGTTGCTGAGCAAAAATGCACCTGAAATGTGACGGATCCTCGCTCACCAGCAGCTCACAGGACACACGGCAATAAATAAAACACAAATCTGTTGTTTCAGACTGCAGAGATTTAAAAAGGGGGGTTTGGAAAACAAAACGGATGGAAATGTACAACAATGATTATTTGTTTCTTTACTAATTCTTTTGGTTTCAAGCCAAGACAATATAAAAAAAAAAACAATAGGAAAGATTTATGAAGAGTAATGCAGTTAAAATATTTTACAAGTAAAAAGTGATGCAACTAAAGGTCACGTAATAAAGAAGCCTAAAGACGGATCTGTCCTTTCCTTCTCCTTTAAAAAAGCCTTTTATCTGAAGATGATGACCCCCCCCCCCCCCCCCCCCCTCATTAAACCCAGTTGTGCTGTACCTCAGACTGACTGCTGCAGCAGCATTGCATGCATCACACCGTCTGCTCGTCTCAAAAACGTATTTATATCACACGGGTACCGTTTTTAATAACCTCGAGTTAAGATCGCATCACAACGCGTCTCAGTGGAGGTGAGTCGGGGGAAAGTTGGTGCAAAGTCTCTGCTGTCAGCGGGACTGAAAACCTCGTCAGGATTCCAGACACTGACAGAAATGTCTAAAAGCTGCTATCAGACAGTAGGAAAAGTCAGAATATTCATGTCGATACATTTCTTTCATCGGCTACATTTGTTGGTTTGTTCTTGCGACCCTCACTGAAGGACACACTTCTCCTCTTTCTTGGCCATCTTGCCTTTGTTCTGCTCCAGCGTCCTCTCCAGGTGCTCGTCCTCCGCCTCGGCCCTGTGGACGACACGCATCACAAGGTCAGCCGTGTTGAAGTGTGCGGCTCTCAGGGTGGCGGGGGAAGACAGACACTGGTAACGCTGGTGGTGCCACGCAGGCCCCGTGCCAGGGGCCACGCTCTGACCTTTCACCCTCCTGGCACCACGGATCTGGGAGAGATCCCCCCCCCTGCAGGTGAGCCGCAGGCCGGCGTCAAACGCTGTAGGCCTCAGGAAGGCTTTGTGTGTGTGTGTGTGTGTGTGTGTGTGTGTGTGGGGGGTGGCCCTGAAAAACCTCCATTTGCTACAAACATGTCCATTCGTGGTTGCTGTGAGTAACTCACTCTTTCTCCTGGGCGTCCAGGTCCCTGACCAGCGCGTCCCGCTTGTTGACCAGGATGACCAGTTCGTCTAGCAGCAGCTGCTCTCGTCTCTTCTGGGCTTCAGTTTTCTGCCAGTCTGCAAAAAGCAGAGGAAAGCGTCAGACTTTGAGCCACCAGCAGACACCCTGACACCTGAAGAAGGAAAAAGTCACACTCAGGGACACTTTAAAACTCTCCCTACAAAAGCAACATCTGCAGAGGGACATGAGGAGGACGGGTGCTGGTCTTCCCAGCAGGACAGAGAGCAGGACACACATGGAGCGGTGTGTGGATGTGCCATGTGAACTCCTCCTGCGGTGGTGATGCAGACGTCCTCCACGTCCCACAGGACCACGCTGCCACCGGCAGAACAACACCTGAGGATGTCTGATCCAGCAGAACCTGGTTGCTGTTTTGTTTTGTTTAGCCTGAAACGCTTTAAACCACATCATGGCTGACGTAAAACATCCTTTGGTTAAATTGCTCTTTCATCTGAACGTCACCTTGGAGAAAACTCTGTCCTCATCTGTTCAGTTCAATAAACAAACAAGCAGGTGAGCCCCGACTCTAGTCTCAGTTCTCCAGGGTCTATCCAGGAAGGGGCCCCACAGGGACCCAGGTGGGACCCTGATCCAAATCCCCTCAGCCTCGGGGGGGCTGCCTACAGGAGAGCACCCACTCCCCCTGGGGCTCAAATATCCGCCCGGCGCCCTCGGCTCCACATTTAGCTGCACCGGGGCAGCGCTCCTCCCTCCCCGTGTCCCCCCGCCCCTGAAGGCCCTCAACATTAACGTCGTCACATCTCTGCACCGTTTAAACGTGCGCTGGACACGTTTCCCCAGCAAAGGCTGAACCACGCGCGTCAGTATCTTTTAAACGAGGTCCCACTTCGCTGCCATCACAGAAGTCGGCTCGTCTCCTGCGCTCAGATAATGTGCAGATTTAGTCGGCCGTCTGGCAGCGTAAGGAGGACAGGAAAGCTGCAGCTTCCCCACGGCTCTGTGTGAAAACGCCCAGAGAACCCAAACACAGCCGAACGCCTCTGCTGTCGGACAACTTCTCTGTCAACATTTAAACTCCTATTGATCCCAGAGTCAAAAGAATGTTGTCAAATGTCAGTCCTAAAATAAGTGAGCTTTATTAAAAATAAATATTCCCCCCCGGTTGAGTCAAATTGCAGCGGTGGGACGGTGTGTGTGTGTGTGTGTGTGTGTGTGTGTGTGTGTGTGTGTGTGTTAGAGTCACGCTGGGCCCAGTGTGTCGGTCCTGAAAGATCTGCTCTCTCCTCATTGGCTCTGCTCGTCCTTTTGATGTCGGCGGCTCAGAGAAACAAACAGTCCCAATAATTTGGCTCTCGGCGCTCCCGTCTCCTCCTTTTTTTCCCCCTTTTCACTTTTTGAGAAGCAAATGCACCCTGCCCTCTGCGTGGAAGTCACCAAACACTCATAAATCTGTCCAAACTTGCTTCTGAGCCACAGCCTGAGTCGGCCTTTTTTTTTTTTTTTTTGACGCCGGCGGTAATTTGGGATAGAGAGAAACTGGGGCGATCTGTGAAACAGAGAAGCAGGTGAGTCATCAGGTTTAGGTAATTGTGTGACAGGAGGTGCAGCCAGGATCCATCGCGACGCTCCCACAACGCTCCTGGATAAGCCGGCTCACAGGAAGGAAAGAGAAATCATCTCTGCAACTTCCTCCACAACTACAGCGATTTAAAAGTTCCTCCCCCTGCAGGGCAGCAGTGAGCCAAAAAGCCAAATCCTGCTCGATTCTTGAAGGGGAAGAGGTAAACGGGGAGGAGGAGGAGGAGGAGGGGGGGGGTTACTGCTGTCAATCACATGCAGCAGGGTCCCGCCCCCCTCATTAGGAAGATAAACAATAAAAACAGTCGATGAGAGACGTGACCAGGCAACACCAGAGCGGGGCAGGCTGGGTAACCAGAGACGCAGGAACAAACAAAACACCCTGCAGCCACTCGACCCCCCCCCCCCCACTCCACACCCCCACATAAGCCCCGCCCCCTCCATCAGAGAGACAGAGAGAGCGAGTCTGAGGTAGAGGGAGGTTAAAGACTTAGGAGGTGTTCAGATGAACCTCACCGGCCACGCCAGCCGTAACCATGTGAGCCTGAACATAACACACAAGAATGCTACAGCCCTCCTCCCTCCCTCCATCCTCCCTCCTTCCCTCCCTCCTTCCTCCCTCCTTCCCTCCTCAGCTCTCACCGCCGCTAAATTTATTCAAGAGTGCAAACTGGTCTAAAGCCGCGTCCCCTCAAAGCCGGGCGAGAGCGCCCGACATGCAGCTGCCTGCCTCGTCGGCCTTCTCGTAGTAAATATGACGGCGAAGCGTCTGAGCAGAGATCTCTGAGACTTTTACAACAAAAAGAGCTGAAATATGAAGGCAGCGGCCGTCGTTTCTTTGTTGTTCCTCCTCCGGCTCTATTCTGCTCAGGAAAAGGCCCCTAAAAGCTGCTCCTGGCCGAAGGCCGAGCTGGATCCACAGACAAAAAGGGTCACCGCCGGAAAAGAAAGACGACAGGCAGAGGAAAGCGTCTGAGAAATAAAAACAGATCCTTCTGCGGCGTCACAGGAAAATGGAAAGAAGTGGAAAACAAACGATTGTGGACAGAATCACTGATTAAAATGCTTCAGAGTTAAAGGCTAGAAAGATGAAATCAGGCCTTAAAATGTATTAGTCCAACATAAAATCCAAACTTCTTTCAATAAATAACTCAGTCTAGAAAACCTAAAATAACCGGCAGGTTTAAATCCTTCTGGAAGGTAAAAAAGAGCTAAGATAACTTTTACACTGGTATCACGATTTAGCAGAAACATAATGGCTCCAGTCAGTCAGGGATACTTTTTATTCATTTATCCTAAATAATTAGAACTGCTGGTGATCCCGACAAGTTTTATTATCTAAAATTTACCAGAAAACAGGATCAATTAAGTGTGCATCCTGTTCACGTTTCCCAGATTAGATTTTAAAGAAACCTTAAATAGTGACTTACAAAAGATTAATGCAGGCATTAAAAACTAAATAATAAAAATGAAAACTGCCATTTTCTAAATAGGTTTTACAAATACTTCAATTCAAAAGAACAAAATAAAAATTGAGGGAAACGCCTTTTGTTCTCGTACAGTAAATATTTAAATACTACTGAAAACATGAAGAATGTATTCTAAAGTTGCACTTTCATTAAACTGGAATTTTTTTAAGGGGTTTCCATCCTTTGACGTTAAAAAAAAAACAAAAAACGCTCTTAACTTATAAAAAAAAAAAAAAAAAACTTTACCGGTGTTACAGCCATAAAAAAGTGAAACATTTATGGAAAACCTCCGTTCTTCGAAGTAAAATTAAAAATAAAAGCAGGTACTGGTGAGAAACAAACGACGTACTGCTTAGATTTAAGATCTCATCCATAAATGTTATTAAACGCTGTAATATCACTGAGGATAAATTCAGAAAACCTTCTCATAGAGACACTGGATCACATTATCTGTGGGCCGCTCAGAGATTCTCACAGTGGGAGAAAAATACCAGTTTTACGGTCTTTACACAAAGCTTAAAACTCAACAGGAGCTAAATTGTTTTATTCAAAACGGAAAAGCAACAATTATTCCTTGTGTTGCCAAAATAACCCATTATTCATGACCGCTATGCTAACCTGGCCTTTAGCATTGATTAAGTCATTGTTTGGACACGTTGTCAAGCAGAGAGATCTGGAATACGCTTCATCCAGAAGTCATTTCCAGTGAGCAGAGATGACGGCCTCTCTGCTCGTTACAGCGCCGCCCTCAGGCCAGATTAGCTGCTCCTGTAGTCGGCTTCCTGCAGGGCTACAGCCTGCAGCTCCATGTGCCCTCACCAGTGATGAGTGCCGCTGCTTTGGTTCGTCCACAACACGACCTTTTCCTGGTGATTAGCAGTCCCCAGCAACATGTGGGGGAGGGGCAGAAAGTCGAGGAACACAGAGAGCCGTCTGAACCGAGGCGATCTGAAGAGCCGGCTAGAACTAGCAACCAGCCGTCTTTTCTCCACAAACCCTTTTTTATTTATTTTTTTATCTTGACAAGTTTTAAAACAGAGGCGTGAAGCTGAACACCCAGCAGGATGTCAGCACCTGTTCCACCATACGCGTCGATAAAGAGCGTGTCGTCTCCAACGTTCACCACTGGAAGACTCGAGATGTTGGAGAAGAAAACTACGAGGGCAGGTGACGAGGAGGCGTAGATGAGACGCATTCAATTTCAACGTCACGTCTCAGCGGGCAGGAAGCGTGCGTCTGCGCGGGACGCCGGGCTCCTGATTCCCCGTGGAGACACTTGTTATCTTTGGTCTCAGTCAACTCGCAGCCCTGAAAGAGTCGGCGACATCATCAAAAGTTGCCCATGTGATAGGATTGCATAGTGCACCTAATCAATCAGGGTCTGAAGCGCGCCGCCCCGATGTGTTACAAAGCCCAAATAGATTTACAAATGACGTGGTGTGTGTGTGTGTGTGTGTGTGATGGGGGTGTGGAAAGGGATAAGCTCCTGCATAGGATTACATATTGATTTTAAACATATAAAAAAAGGCTTATCATATCAAACCGTAACAGGAAAAACTCAGGGACCCGGCTATGCATAAATCCCTTTTAGACAGCAAGAGGGTGTCCACTTTAAAGCGCACACACAGGCCCTCGAAGCTAGCCAACACGCCGGTGTGTGTGTGTGTGTGTGTGTGTGTGTGTGTGTGTGTGTGTGTGTGTGCAAACCTAGGTGTGAATGGGTAAGCAGATAAAGAGGGCATAGTGGATCAATTTTGTGGCAGGGAGATGAGAGTGTGGCATACAGATGGCATTTCCCTGCCTGGCATCACACCAAGATGGTACAAGGAGGCGTTTATCACTGAGCATGCTCATAAACGACAGGAAATC